>NC_089848.1:107718878-107926378 GCF_035609145.1 Eleutherodactylus coqui
ACTAGACCATTTCCCCACAAGTAGATTTGACAGAAGAAATGGTTTATATAAACTGAAGAATAACTGAAGCAGAAGGATAAGTGGCTAGAAGACTGATCACGGTTTGACTTCTCCGGAAAGTTATGACTCACTATTTTTGTAGAAGTGGATCTCGGAAAGATGCTTTCCTTCCTCTGCTGTGGGATGCCAAAGGAATGGGTGTTAACCGCGTTCGACCTTAGGGCAAAACGTGCTGCACTGCTCGCTCTCACTGTCTGACGTCCTCCTCCTTCCTGACTCCGACAACGACTCACTAACCACTCTCTCTTCTCCTATTTATCACTTCTCTCTTTACTTCCTGCACTTTCTCAACTTCTCCTCCTGCATATGGACTAATAAAGCTGCTTCCTTACCCTTGGGCTCAGCACCAGTAGTATTAAACCTGACTGTCAGCCAATTAGGAACCAGCTGACATCACGGATGGGCTCATTGCTAGAGCAGAAGGTGGAGACACAGGTTTGTTTTGTAGTGCCCGCTGGGACACTACAGCTCCCCCCTGCTTAAAAACACAGCCACCCTTGACTGTAATGAGCTGCGAGGGGCGGAAAGGTGTGCCTACCAGGTATGTGTGAAAGTACATAAGTATTTTGAGAGTTTGAGTGGTTTGGTTGGGTTAGAACGGAATCCTATGCTCCCAGTTTGCTATGGGGCACTTACATAGCTCTTCTCCCCAAAGACACAAAGAAAAGCCATAACATTTGATGCAATAAATGACATAAAAGAAATGTACTGTATGGTAGACAACCTGTAAGGAAGGGCATTTGAAGTTAGGCACAAATCACAGCATGACATTACTTTAGACTCCTGTCAAACTGTAGCATGTATATCCTGGAAGAAACATGCAGAACAACAACAGATTGATTCTTGCAAACCTGTTGATGGCCCAACAGCCGCTAGCATGTTTGAGTCCATGGGAAGCATTATAAGTCCACTAGGAGGTGGTGCGGTGCACTAATACAAGCGTCTCTGGAAAGAGGGTAGAAGAAAAGTGAGCAACAAAAACAACAACAAAACTGGTAGCAAACTTCAAGTAGTCTCTTGAGGCATACAGTATATCTTAAACGTTTCAAAACTGTTGAACTTGTAGGACACTGAATAGTCTCTCAGGGCAATGAGCTTAGTTGTGGCAAATGTTGCAATAAGTATATTCAAGTACTTCCAAATCCATAGGATTGATAAAAGGAACAAAATGTTGTTGATATGTACAAAGTTTAATCCATGAATCTAGATGGTAGTTGTCCATGTGTGGACCTGGTGGATCTTCTAAGGTCTGTTGGTAATGCTGGCAATTTTCTTCATCTGGGAGTTGGTGATACTGTGGGAGAAGCTGGTGTGGAATTGGATGAATTAGCTGAACTTGAAGAATCTGACGCAGGGGATGAAACTGAAGTAGATGGTGAAGTGTCCACAGAATTGGGCGATGGTCCTTGGTACATGAGGCGGGAGAAGGGATTCAAATACCACAGCACTTGATTCTCTAGGTTTAAGGAGATGGACATTCTTGGATGGACTGGGGAGTAGGTTGGATGACTTCCTCTTCTGTGTCGGAATCTTGAGGTGAAACAGGTTAGGCTAGGCAAATCTTGAGGCGATTGCTGTGGACGACTTGGATTTTTCCATCAGGGTGAGCTATGCGGTAGAGTCCTTTTTCTGGGGCAATAGCTATGATGATTGTGTGAGGGGTAAGTTCCCAATGGGTATCTAATTTTCCTGTACGGTGTTCCTTCTTTAACCAGACCTGTTCTCCAATTGGTCGTGATAGAAAAGCAAGACTTGACTGGCATCTCTGCGGGGAATGACTATTTGATGCAGACAATGTCCTGATGAGGGGTCAATAAAAATTCTGTAAATCACATTTTTCTTTAAGAACAGTCTCTTTCTTTGTCTCCATAATCGTTGGAGCTCGGGATCCATGGTTTTGCGCAATATGTTTTTTGGGATAGTGCCTGTGAGTAGATGTTCTTAGGTCTCCAAAGGTCCTACTATCTTGCTGTACCCAGTACCATTTTTTTTACAGTATCCTCTTGTTCTGCTGGGCGATTAGGGGAACTGGTTTGGCAGTTTTGGTGAGCTTGGTGTAATGTAAAATCTGGCATCTCAATGTCCTCCCAAACGTCCTCTTCAGGGCAATGGTCTACCTCAGTAGGTAGCCTAGAGAGAGTGCCAGCGTTGGTATTACCTTTTTCAGTGCGATACTTGTTTTGGAGTTGGCTAGGTGGGACAACCACTTTTGTTCCAGCTCCCTCTGGTTTGGCAGAGTTCAAGTGGGTGACTGGGTTGTTATCAGTATAGGCAGTGAAGGTGGCTGCAGCGAGGTAATCTTTGAATCTTTCAGTTACTGCCCAGACTAATGCAAGGAGCTCGAGCATAAGAGAACTGTAATTCTGGTAATTTCTTTCAGCACCTTTTAATGAGTGGCTAGCGTAAGCAACTACTCTATCCTTGCCTTCTTGCACCTGGCTAAGCACTGCGCCTAGGCCCTTAAAGCTAGCATCAGTATATAGGTTAAATAGGAGCGTATAATCAGGATAGGCTAGGATGGGGGGAGTGGTCAGCTTCTCCTTTAAGGCCTGGAATGCCTTTTCTTGTTCTTCTTCCCAGTTAATGGTAATGGGTCTCTTAAAGGTCTCTTTCGGGTGACCGCACAATACTTCCTGCAATGGGGCCGCTATCTGCGTGAATTTAGGGATGAAACGCCTGTAATATCCCACGAACCCCAGAAATCTGCTGACATCTTTTAAGGTCTTAGGGGTAGGCCAATTTCCCACAGTGTTCACTTTTTCTGGGTTTAGATATACCCCTTCAGCACTAACAATTTGCCCTAGATAGCGCACTTTAGTTTGCAGTAAATGGCACTTAGAGGGTTTTATTTTTAGGCCATGGTCAATGAGGGTTTGAAATACTTCCTTGAGGTGTTGGACATGTTCTTCATAATTTTTGGAATAGATGATTACATCATCCAAATTTAGTAGGACAGACTAAAAGTTTTTATCTCCTAAACACCTTTCCATGACCCTCTGAAAAGTGCCTGGGGCATTGCAGAGGCCAAAGGGCATGTAATTGAATTCAAACAGCCCCATAGGAGTAGTGAGGGCAGTCTTTTCCCTATCCGCCTCACTCATGGGTACTTGCCAATATCCACAGGTCAGTGGAAAAATATGCGGCGGACCCTAATGCTGTTAGGGACTCCTCAATGCGAGTGAGAGGATAGGCATCCTTGTGGGTAATATGATGAATATGATGTGTATTGCATAACTGCAGCACTGAATGAGTTGACTGTCTGGTATGTGAGATGTCTGTAAAATGTATCTTGTTGTTTGTCACATGATCGTGATATATATATATATATATATATATATATATATATATATATATATAACATACCAGACAGCCAACTCATTCAGTGCTGCAGTTATGCAATGCACATCATATTCATACAACATAACAGACACTGACAACACATAGGCACGAGACAAATGCGTTCTTACATTATGGAGGGGCCCTGAAAGTGGTTATGGAAGCCTTCAGAATGGCCATCATAACTGGGAGACCCCTCACACAGTGTCCACAGGGGCCAGGACAGTGACTGTCACAGCAGGAGCGCAGTAAACATTAACAAGGCACAATAACCCTCAACAGTTATGGCATTTGCGCCATTTCTCCTCCCTCTAAATATACAATGGCAGCCCTCTATGAGGCTGACACTTCCATCCGCCTCCCAATCTCTGGGGTACTGGAGAAGGCGGGGTTGGCGGGGCCGCATCCTCTGGTAGCTGCACCCTTCATCAGAGAGTAAGCTGCACCTATAGCTACAACGTAGCCAGGCAGAAGGATCTGGGTCTGTGACAGCTGCTGCTCTCTGCTATCATCCGAAGCCTCCTGCAACAGGAAGGAGAGAGCGGAGCCATCAGCTCACAGAGCAGGCCGCCCTCTGACGCCCTCAGATAACTATTTCTCTGCTCGTTTGTTCCTCTCCTAATACAAGATCTGTTGCATAAAGGGGTCGTTTCTGCGCCGAGACGGGAGCCTTAATAACTGTCCTGTTTTCTCTGCTGAGGAATCTTGAAAGAAATCTAAGATCTTGGAAGGCGCGCCACTATCTCCAGATGTCCCACGATGCAGCTCTGCGATGTTTCCAGAAGCTTCTGTGGTGGAAAATAATGTTCATTTTTGGCATCTGCATCGCTTCTGTCCGCCAACTGCTTCCTGCGCCATGAAATATATAGGCCTCCAGCGCCATCTTGTGGTGGTGTTCAATCTGTGCAGCCGATCTGTGATGAGCCCCACCGTGACTTACTGAATGCACACAGCGGGGTTTTATTTACGATTTACATTTATAAAGCTGTTTTTTCAGTCACCTGAAGCGCCATTTATGATTCCTCCCCCCTCCCCCCCCTGAGGGGCGCAGCTGCTGCATGGCAGGAAGATCGTTCGTATCGTCTTGGAGACTAAAGTTAGAAGCTGCTGTAATGTCCACTGACGGCCCCGTTATTAGCCCCCATCTGGTAGCGTTGGACTCCTTCTTTCGCAGCGATTAATCACGGTGTAGATTGCACTCAGTGATGAACTCGCTCTGCAGGAATACCGGTCCCTGCGGACAGGAAGCTTCTTGTAGTCGCTGCAGATTAGATGGAGGTGCTGACATGTTCTGACCGGCTGTCAGGAAGGGGTCAGCGATTCATGCTGCTTGTGTAAGCAGTTGCGGGTGGTGGTGTAATGCAGGTTCAGGATGGCGCAGCGCTGACAGTCGGAGGCGGCACAGTCTGTTTCTATAAAGATACCTTTACTGAACAGTTCCGTGATAAACGAGTCTCGCTCATTACAACTATCAGCCCTTTTAACCCTCGCAAGGCCTTGTATATCTGTTCTGTGGTGCCATGCTGTCACAGTCCTGTGAGTCCGTCACCCCACCCTGGCCAGGGATTCTATTTCACCTGGAACTGGAGGTCGTAGTCCTTCTCACGCTTAGCCAAGTTCTCTCTCGTCGTCCGCCGCACATCTTTGGCCCCGCCCTCACAGTGTCCAGCATGCCGCGGAGGGAGTCTCACTCTCCTCCTGCACACTGGGGGCGCTTTACCACAAGACTCTGGCCAGTCAGCCGCTGGGTCTTCAGGGCTGATGGTGGTCTCTCCAATGCTGCTCCCTTGTCCTTGAAATGGCCGCCACCGCATACACCACTCTGCTGCATCGGGTCCACACCCTACTGGAGCTGCGTCTGAACTGTGATGCAGCTCCCTTCCTTCTCCCATGCGCCCTGTGGCATGACAAGCTCCGGCGCTCAGCACTGGGGAGAGGTGGGCTTCGGCCCTCCCAGCTTTTCCTATCAGAGGGCCGGTCTTCTGAGCGGTGAAGTTCACATCTCCTGGGGGCTTCAACAATATGGCGCCCATCCTGGGTGCTACACAGTGCCACCAAACATGGCGTCCTGCACTTGCTATGCTTCCCCTCCCCAACTGCAGCTCTGGTGGGCAAAGGGAAAGCTTTACTTCAGCGCTGCCCCAATCTGTCAGAAGGCACCAGCAAACACCTTCTTCAGTCGGCGCTCTGGCACCTGTCACCTCCCTTCTGCTACTCCCTGGTCTCCGGACCAAGATCTGGGCTGCAGAGGGCGGGGCTAAGTGCGGCTGTTGGCCTCTGTTTACAGAAGCTATATGCTTCTCTTTAGCATTACTTCCTTACAGTTGCGCCAAATTCTGTCCTCCCATCAGCAACAGAGATCTGGATCCATCTGACAGGAGATGTTTTTCCGCTGCTCAGTCATACAAGTTTTGCACTCTTTTGCCCGCTGGAGTCTTTCTACAATGGCGCTGGAACTGGTCGTCTGCTGTTATACCATCCGTGCGGAGGAACGCCGAGTTGTGCATTCGGACACGTTAGTTGGAGCTCCAGCATTGTATTCAGCTGACTGTGCAGCCTGTTGCTCAGAATGATTCCTGACATCCTCCTCCGACCCCTTTCATCCCTCTTCATATTTACATCTCTTTGTCTCTTTCTCTCTTCATCGCAGCTCTCTCTTATCTCTCTTCTTCTCACTGTCACAGCTGACTCTCCTTCTCTGTTACTTACTGTTTCTCTGATTTCTCTCCTTCTTCTCTTTCCTTCTCCTGCCTGTTCTGCTGTGATTGTTGCCTTCCCGACTATTTATCTCTTCTGTCACCTGACCAGTATGTCTGCAGCCAATCACAGCCTATCTGGTTGCTAGGCTGTCCGCCTCATCAGAGTCTCTAGGCATTTTTTTCTATCTTGAGCAACTGAATAAAAATGTCCTAACTGGTTGCAAAATTGACTCAGATTAAACCCTAGGGTTATTATATTACCGGTCCCCACAGCTAAACAGCGCTATCTAGTGCCCTTTTTCATGTCACTACAAGTCCATGTGCTGTCCGATGCAAGTTGCGTCCCAAAAGTTCAGGTGCAACTTTTAAATTGTCCATGTGCATGCAGCCCGAGGGATTTCCTTGCACTCATCCTTGAAACAGTTCCAATGGCATTTCTTGTGTGGCCATAAAGAATGAACATTGCCTGTAGAGGAGGTCAGGCTCACCCGGGGCTTCGTGGCTTTCTATTTCACCTTGTAACACTTCTGTGTGTGATTTTTTTTTGCCTTGTATGACCACCGGAACGCCGAATGATCCTGAGTGAATTCATCTTTTTTCTTTCGCTCACTGCAGTTCTGATTGTGCGCTGTCCGTCACTGTCCATCACTGTCTCAAGGCAAATGAAGAAAGGTGAAAACAGCAAGTTATAAAGCTGCATTCAGCTGGACAGGTATTTGCACAGACACCATTAATAGGTCCTGAGCCAACAAAGGCCAGCTTTTCCTGTGCGGCCGTCCATAGTTGAGATCACCGCACAGAGGTACTTTATTGTGACACCCACGCGCCTGCCGCGCGGGGTGTTTATTGGCTAAGCCTTCTTTCTTAATAATTGTCTGCCGGAGAGTCTGTGGAGTGACCCCTACGCACTTTCCCCACTGGAGTGCTCCCAATCCAGGAACGGGGACTTTTATTTTATAATTAACGTGGACTATAGGGGGGTATTGATCTGCGTATCCTCCATACCTCTGAACCATAGCCTGTCAGTAAGTGAAGTGAATTGTACCTGTAATCCCTGTTGTTCAAGTTTATTTCAAGTAAAAGTTATACCGGGCCCTAACCAGTCCTAAGGACCCGAGGTACTGCACACAAGTCTCTGTGGTCATTACTCCGCCGCATAGTGTGTGGGAACAGTGGCATCAGAAGTGATACATACTACTACAACCCACCTCATCCCCTTTATTGACACTTCCTGCCAAAGGAGTGTCGAAGCTGGCTTGCAATCTACACTAGCCTTGGCTACATGTCATCCCTCCAGGACCAGACCCTGGTAAGTGGCATCGTGCCACATCAGCACTTAACCTACCCAGTTCTTCATGTTAGCCAGTTGCTCAGGGTTACCCCTCTGGGGTGTTGCACAGCAGCTTCTCTCTGGTTACGGCGCAGGAGTTGTGGGAGCTGCTCTTAGATCCTGACAGAATCCTGACAGAATCCATAACGTGGACTGTAGAACCGTATTCATCCTGTGTATCCTCCCGACCTCTGAGCTATACCCTGCTAAAGTGTTACGGTGAATTTGTACCTGCATTACCTGTTGTAAGAAGTTTATTATCTCAGTAAAAGTTATACTGGGCCCTAACCATTCCTGGGGACCCGAGGTACTACACACAAGTCTTTGTGTTCATTTCTCTGCCGCGTAGCATACCAGTGTCTGGGAATGGTGGAGTTACAAGTGATTAGTACTACTACTCGCCCATCCCGTTTATTGGCATTTCCTATTATAGGGGTGTCGAAGCTGGCCTGCGATACTACAATGGCCTTGGCTTCATGTCATCCCTCTGGGACCAGAGCATGGTAAGTGCCACCATGACAAGTCAGCACTTATCCCTCCCAGCTTTTCACATTAGCCAGGTGCCCAGGGTCACCCCTCTGGGGTGTTGCAGCTGTCCAAGAGGAAGCCACACCTAACCTCATTAGCAGGGCCAACAAACAGAAAATCGTGTAAGTAATGGATAGTGGAATTGGAACCAATCTCATATCGAACCACCCATTCAAAAAATGGCATTAGGTAGAACAGCCCATGGGTATGCATGTATCAAAATAATACCTCTGGCAAAATACCATCGTTAACAGAACTACCCGTCGGGTGAGACAGGTGATGAATAAGACCGAACTTACCCTCCGAGTGCGTCTCCGTGAATTTCATATTGCACGAGAAAAACATATCTCTTTGGAAATAGAATGGAATAAAAAAGCCAAAACTAAAACCAAATGTAAGCCGCGCCACCTCCTCCTCTTCAGGGTACAGCTCTAGCCACAGTCCCATCTCTATTATGCTCACCGGAGGCTTTTGCTCATAATTGCAGAGGCTTTGGGGGCTGCTTTCTCGGGTGCCAGGTGCAACATACTGAAGCATGGACGCCCCTGCAGTAGGAGCACTCATGCTTAAATTTACATTAGCCGAAGAACCAACAATGGCCCTCGTGGAAAAGTTAGTACGTTCCTGGGCACCAAATGGTCAGTGGCCCCCAAGAAATGGGGCCAGCGGCCATGGCTGGAAAAAAAAAGTCTTTTGAGAAACCATCAGGCAAAGCCAAGTGTCTGTTGCCTTAACCCCCCTACCCATCTGAGGCTGAACAGTGTTCCATATGCTTGGGGCCCATGATATAACTCAAGACCAAGAAAGCTTGAAGCCAAATATTCATGGTTTTTGCTACAGGAGGCTTCCTGTCAAATGGTTTATCCCCCAGCCACCGCCTCTCCCTATCCACTGTGTGCTGATCAATGGATACTAAGGACTACATATCAACATAAGCGTTGCTCCATATCTTTTTCCTAGTCTCCTCATCCAAATGAGAACCCAGGAGGCTCATACCATAGAACAGGGCATCCCCGTGGACACTAGCTGACGTGACATGCTCAGGTTTTGGGGACGATGATGAAGGGGGATCTGAAAGTTATCCAAAAATTCCCACAGGATAGGGACCACATCCAAACCATTATCCCCCCCACCCCCACCCCAACCCCTAGCATAACAGAACTCACCAGAAAGTACAAGGGAACCAGGAACCCAAACAGGCGAACCCACAGCATCTGCCACTGATTTAGCCGGAACCAGGCTAGCCTGCCTGGAAGATGTAGAGGCTTTTTTCCTGTGATAGATGGCCTGCTGGCCAGCAGGAGCCACAGATGTGCTCGAAATCTCATCCGATGAGGACAGAGAGCAGCATCTGGATGACCTGGAACATGAAAGCCTCCATAAGGTTCTGGAACTACATGTAGACTGCCTATGATGGTGCTCCACAGATCTGCAGCAGCTACAACTGTGATGATCCTGGGAAGGTAAGAAAGAGGGTGACCTGTGCATCACTGGTCAGATAACACATGGAATTCTGTGGACAGTTTTGGACAATGGTACTTACGAAGGACATATCAGAGCTTGAGCAGGTACAAAGGCGGCAACTAAAGTAATAAATGGAATGGGCGAACTACAATACCCAGAGAGGTCATCGAATTGAGAATATTCAGTTTAGAAAAAAGATGGCTGAGGGGCAACCTAATAACTATGAGTAGATATATCACAGGCCAGTATAGAGATCTCTCCCATCATCTATTATACCCAGGACTGTAACAAGGGGGAGCTCTAATAACTATGGATCGACATTGCGGGGGTAATAGGCTGAACTGGAGGGACAGGGGTCTTTTTTCAGCTTTACATACTATGTTACCATATTATGTTACAGCTTTGTGACCCAACTCTGGGCCCAGGACAGAGCCTTTTATGACCACTCTTTGAGTATGATCACTCAGCCAGCTGTGAATCCACAGTTGCATTGTCAATCCCAGATTTGGTCATTTTTTCAATAAGTATGGTATGAGATACTTTGATCTAAGTCAAGATATACTATATCCACCGTATTTCCCTGATCAACCCAGTCAGTGATTCTGTCATAGAAGGAAATTAGATTCCTCTGGCATGACTTGTTTGTTACAAACCCATGCCGGCTCCGGTTAATTACTCCATTCTCATCCAAGTACTTGCATACATGCTGTTTAATAATTTGTTCAAAGATCTTCCCTGGTATAGAAGTCAGGCTCACAAGCCTGTAGTTCCCTGGATCCACCTTCTTCCCGTTTTTGAAGATAGGGACAACATTTGCCCTTTTCCAATCTTTTGGGACTTCTTCTGTTCTCCAGGAATTTTCAAAGATTATGGCGAGTGGTTCAGCAATTACCTCTGCTGCTTCCTTTAGTATCCTAGGATGTAATTCATCTGGCCCTTAAGACTTAAATTCATTTAAGTTAGCTAAGTGTTCCCTAACCATCTCTCTGCTTATAGATAGCCTGCATTCTTTTATTCCCCCAATACCACAGGGAAGATCAGTTAATGTTCCATCTACTTTCTGAGAGAAAACAGATACAAAATAGGAATTTAAAAGTTCAGCCTTCTCGACATCATTCTTAACCAATTTACCATTTTCATTTTGTAAGCATCCAATAGCATCTTTGACTTTTCTTCTGCTTTTGTCCCCCCAAATCCTTTTTTTTTATTGCTTTTGGCCTCTCTTACAAGCCTCAATTCATTATTAGCTTTATGTCTTCTGACACTTGCCCTACAGTTTCTGCAGACCGCATTATATTCCTCTTTAGATATTCCCCCCTCTTTCCATTTGATAAACATATTTTTCTTTCTTTTTAACATGTGTTTAAGTTCTGTGTTCATTCATCCTGGTCTCTTTAAATGCTTCCCATTCTTCCTTTTTTTAGAAAGAATAGAAAGAGTTCCTCCATATCTTCTGCTTGTCCAGGCGGCCTATAGTAAATGCCTACAATGGTGTTCTTTCTGTTGTTCTCTCCTTGTACTCTTACCCTACAGTTTCTACAGAACTCCCCTGCTCTGAAACTTGAATCTCTGTGGAGATGAATGTTTTCCTAACATACAACACAACACCTCCTCCCCTTTTATTAGGTCTGTTTCTTATAAATAAGCTGTATCCTTCAAGCCTTGTATCCCAATCATGTGTATCATCCCACTAAGTTTCCGTGATGCCTATGACATCATATTCCTCTTCCTGTGTTAGAAGCTCCAATTCTCCTTGTTTGTTTCCCATGCTCCAGGCATTTGTGTAGAAACATGTTAGTTTGTGATCGGGGTCTCTTGCTCCTCTACTTGCCTTCTGAATTTTTTTGTCTTTGTTCTTTCTTTCCACTTCTAATAGCGAGGGTCTCAAATGTATTAATTAGCTGTATATTATTACCTTTCGCTTCCCTTCCCCTATTGTTCTAGTTTAAAGCTCTCCTAAGGAGTGAAGCAAGGTGCCCACCAAATATACGCTTACCTGTCTGTAAGGTGCAGCCCGTCTCTAGCAAGCAGTCCATCATATAGGTAATTCACTCCATGGTCTAGGAATCCAAATCTTTGCTGATGGCACCATCAACGTAGCCAGTTGTTCACCTCTAGAATCCTGTTCCATCTCCTTATTCCATGGCCATCCACTGGGAGGATGAATGAGAAGACCACCTGTGCTCTTGGCTCCTTCACCTTCTTTCCGAGGTCTTCAAAGTCTCTGCAGATAGTTGCAAGGTCCTTTTTTGCAGTGTCATTTGTCCCTACATGTATTAGTAGGAATGGGTGGTGTTCTGTAGGACTGAAGAGTCTTGACAGCCTATCAGACATATCTGTGATTTGTGCCCCTGGAAGACAGCACACCTCTTGTGAGGTGTCAGGTTTGCAGACAGTGGCCTCTGTTCCTCTCAGTAGGGAATCCCCCACAACCACCACTCTCCTTTTCTTCTTCACAACAGAACTTCTTTTTCTCTATTCAAGAGGACTCTGTGCGCTTACTACACAGTTCTCTGTGCGTAGAGTCATTTCTTGCGGTACCTCTTTTTCCTCTGCTCTTTGTGCGTAGAGTCATTTCTTGCGGTACCTCTTTTTCCTCTGCTCTTTGTGGGTAGAGTCATTTCTTGCTGTACATCTTTCTCCTCTGCTCTGCTCTTTGTGAGTAGAGTCATTTCTTGCTGAACCTCTTTCTCCTCTGCTCAGTTCTTTGTGAGTAGAGTCATTTCTTGCTGAACCTCTTTCTCCTCTGCTCTGTTCTTTGTGGGTAGAGTCATTTCTGGCTGTACCTCTTTCTCCTTCTGCTCAGGAACCAGTACTAGGCCCCCCTGCTTGAAAACCTGGTACTGGTTCCCGAGCAGTATGGGTGCTGGCTGACTCCTGATCCTCCGGCTTCTTTGGATCACATGCTTCCATTCCTCGGCTTCTGCAGGTACACTGGATATTTCTATTTCTTCAACATTTTGACATTGCTGCATCGCTCTGACTGTGCTGGTCCAATCAGAGATGATGTCACCTTTGAGTCACTGCATTTGATGTAATTACACACACTGGAGCATATTTACTTAGATCGCTGCTCTGAGTGTAAGTGCAACAAATCTATCAAAAGGTGCAAGCCTCTCAATATATTTATTGCATCGGGCGGTGCCTCCATGCATCCGGTTTCTGGTGTAAACTATAGTAAGTCTGATGGGCTGTGCATGGCGATGCCCCTTAACACAGGCCTCCATCAACTTTTTAAAAAGTGGCAGGGGCTGGCGTAAACCCTCAAAAAGGAGCATTTTTGGAACTTGCGACACAATTTTGGCATAAGAGGTTTAATATATATCCTCCGTTATTTGTATAATTTATTTGGGGGACATATATCTGTATGGACTCTGACAACACCACTGGGTCTATGCATTCCAGCAACCACCTGGCTTTGACCTGAGTCTAGTTATGCCCCCCTGCTCTGCATGCTTCTGATTCTTTACAGGTGTGGCGGCCGAAGCGGTAGGCCGACCGTTGTGAGGGAGACCACAGGTAACCAAGATGGAAGTCATGGGTGGCTCTGCGATCTCTCCCGACAATGGCGACAGAGGGGCCTAGTTCAGTCGCGCGCAGTGGAACAGGGATAAGAATTGTACTGGTTGTCACAGTGATTCCAGTACCCTTGTGGGGTGGACTCCTGGGGATGATGGAATAATAAAGACAAGTCCACATAGCTTTGTGGTAAACCGAAGGTATACAGTTTACTGAGCAGCATTCAATCAACAGATTAACAAAGTACATTTCTCAGTTCTGCAGACTGACTTGGCATTAGATACAATGTTGCTCTTTATTACAGCAGTTTTCCTCTTCAACACTCTCTCTCTCTTTCTTTTATCTAAGGTTACCCACGAAAGGATTCCCACCAGTCCTAGTTATCTTAGAGGAGGATGGCTTCCTGTAGTAGACATGATGATTAGTTAGCGTAAAATGTCTATTGATTTGTAATAAACTAGAAGTATTACACAGCTGTAGTGATTTAACTCTGTAGAGGCTAATGGCTGCATAATTTCATTATAGTAATTGCTGGATAATGGCATGGTGAAAGATGTGTGGTATAATATTAGACTAATTCAAAGTTCCACAGCAGCCTCTAAGAGTTAAATCACAATGCTATATGTATACTTGTATTCATTATTGGGTGTTTACCCAGCTCTACCCCTCCTCCACTCTCCAACTTCTCATACAAAGACTGCCACATACACTGGAATTCATTTAGCTTGACCGCATGCTGAGAGGACAAAGTCCACACATACACTGGACTTAAGAGAAAGGTGGGGAGGGGGACAGGGATTTCTGCTCGCCTGTTTTTGGACCACTTTGCCGCCTGGCTCCCCCATTTCCTATCCTGCGAAATCCCAACCCTCATCTTAGGCGATTTTAACATCCCCACTAATGACCCCAACTCCCCATCTGCCTCCCAGCTTCTTTCGCTCACCTCCTCCCTTGGTCTCTCTCAACTCACTGCGTGTCCCACTCACAGGGATGGCAACACTCTGGATCTGGTCTTCCTCCGTCTCTGCTCTGCTTCCAACTTCACTAACTCCCCTCTCCTGCTCTCAGATCATAACATCCTTTCTTTCTCTGTCATGCTCCCTAACATCTCTCCACACCCACCTACCTACCGTACCTATAGGAACTTTGAGGCCATACACACCCAAGATTTTGCTGAGTCCCTACAGTCCTCTCTGTCCCCCATCTCTCTCCTCACCTGCCCCAACCTGGCTGCCGGTCACTACAACACCGCTCTCAAACATGCCCTGGATGAAGTGGCGCCCCCCAGGACCCAAGCCTTCCGATGTAGACCTCGGCAACCCTGGCTCACGCCTCAAACGCGCTTCATCCGGCGGTGCTCTAGAAGTGCTGAACGGCTGTGGAGGAAGTCGCAAACATCCACAGACTTTCTCCACTACAAATTCATGCTCAGAACCTACAACCTCGCCCTCCATCACGCCAAACAAGTCTATTTCACCTCTCTCGTCTCCTCATTATCCCACAACCCGAAACGGCTCTTTGATACTTTTCACTCCCTTCTCGGCCCTAAACCGCAGCCCCTGGCGACGGATCTCAGTGCTGTAGAGCTGGCTGCCTATTTCAAAAAGAAAATTGATGACATCCGTCAGGAAATAACTTCCCAATCCCAGACTAGCCCTGACCCTAGTCTTGTCAGCACTGCATCTAGCTCCTGCTCACTGTCTGTACTCAGACCAGCAACAGAGGAAGAAGTCTCCAAACTGCTCTTGTCTGCTCGCCCCACCACCTGCGCTAGCGACCCTCTCCCCTCACACCTCCTCCGATCCCTCTCCCCAGTGGTCATCTCCCATCTCACCACTATATTCAACCTCTCTCTGACCTCTGGCATCTTTCCCTCTTCTTTCAAACACGCCATCATATCCCCACTGCTAAAGAAGCCGACTCTTGACGCGACTGACGTTGCCAATTACCGACCCATCTCAAACCTCCCCTTTATCTCCAAACTACTTGAACGGCTGGTTTACTCCCGCCTTGTAAGCTATCTATCAGAGAACTCTCTCCTCGGCCCCCTACAGTCTGGCTTCCGACCCCAACACTCGTCAGAAACTGCCCTTACAAGGGTATCAAACGACCTACTGACAGCCAAATCGAGGGGCGACTATTCCCTACTGATCCTCCTCGACCTCTCCGCAGCATTTGACACTGTCGACCATAAACTCCTCCTCAGTATGCTTCGCTCCATCGGCCTAAAGGACACCGCTCTCTCCTGGTTCTCCTCCTACCTATCTGACCGCTACTTCAGTGTCTCCTTTGCTGGCTCTACCTCCCCTCCTCTTCCCCTTGCTGTTGGGGTCCCCCAAGGCTCAATCCTCGGCCCCCTTCTTTTCTCTATCTACACCGCCCCTATTGGACAAACCATCAGGAGCTTTGGCCTCCAATACCACCTCTATGCTGATGACACCCAGCTATACACCTCTTCCCGTGACATCTCTGCACCTTTCCTCCAAAACATCACCAACTGTCTGTCTGCTGTCTCCAACACTATGTCCTCTCTCTACCTAAAACTAAACCTCTCTAAAACTGACTTACTGGTATTTCCACCCTCCACAAACCGACCTCATCCTGACATCTCCATCTCAGTGTGTGGCACCACCATAACTCCCAAACAGCATGCCCGCTGCCTTGGGGTCATATTCGACTCCGATCTCTCATTTACCCCATACATCCAATCTCTCGCCCGAACATGTCAGCTGCACCTCAAGAATTCGCAAGAATCCGCTCTTTTCTCACCATAGACACGCTGAAAACACTTGTTGTTGCCCTCATCCACTCACGACTCGATTATTGCAACTCGTTGCTGATCGGCCTCCCCTGCACCAGACTCTAGCCTCTCCAATCCATCCTGAATGCCGCAGCCCGGCTCATATTCCTGTCCAGCCGCTACTCGGACGCCTCTGCCCTGTGCCAGTCACTGCACTGGCTGCCCGTTAAATACAGAATTCAATTTAAACTTACTACCCTAATCCACAAAGCCCTCCACAGTGCAGCGCCCCCCTATATTGCCTCCCTCATCTCAATCCATCACCCAGCCCGGGCTCTCCGCTCGGCAAACGAAACTAGACTGCACACCCCTCTAATTCGAACTTCTCACTCCTGCCTCCACGATTTCTCCAGAGCAGCACCAGCCCTCTGGAACGCATTACCAAAGGATACCCAGGCAATCCAGGACTCGAAAAACTTCAGGCGTGCTCTAAAAATGCACCTTTTCAGGGAGGCATACCGCATACCCTAAACCGACTCCTCTGTATGCCACCTGATAACATGCTCCCTGACCTATTGACTGCAATCCCTGCTAGCTGTCATAAACTGCCCCTGCAGTCATACCGATTCTGCCGTCACACGGCCAAACATCTGACCATTGTTTGTGTATAGAATCCCTCACTCTCCACCCCGCCATACCGTGCACATCTCCAGCCCTTTACCTTTTGTATCTCCCCATTACTTGTAGTATGTAAGCTCGTTGGAGCAGGACCCTTCCCTATTGTTTCCACCAACTGATTACGATTGTAACCGTGGTTCTGTAATTTTTTGTACTTTTGTCTTTCTGTATTCCCCCCTGTCTATGTAAGCGCTGCGGAATATGTTGGCGCTATACAAATAAAGATTATTATTATTATTATTATATGACCCAGTGAATAAGAATATGTATACGTTACTGATGTAATCTGTTATACGCCCGTAAAGGGCAGGTATTATGTGTTTCAATAAATTAGGGCTCTGGAATTGTAACTCCAGAGAGCTGGTTGAGATTCAAGGCTGATAACTTGTGTCCGATTGGTTTCTTTCATTATGTGTGCACACTGTACAATTAGGAAGCTACAGAATACCCTGAAACCTGCTGGAGAAAAATATGATCCAGTACATTCCCACGGATTAAGTTAGCTAGCAATGGAGTATCTGTGGTTTAACCGCGTGCACTTCCCTGGCTCCGTATCTAGCAGGGGCTTGTACAACTCACTGTTGCGTAGACGGTTCCCAGCCCTGTTCTCCTCCACTCTGTACAATCCTGCAGCTTTAGGTGATTTTCTCTCTGCATTTGGCCCCGTTCCTTCTCCAGCACTGCTACACTCCTCCTCTCTCCATCACCTCCCATCGACGACTCCCCACTCCTTCTCTAACTCCTCCTTCACTTCCTGCTTCTTTTGAGCCCTTTCTCTCCAAAACCACACCCCGCATCCTGCCTCGCCCTGCTCACTTTCCTGGGCTTGTCTCTTCTCCTCCCTCCTCTACCAATCAGGGTTTTGTATGACAGCAGCCAATCCAGAGCAAGCCGCTATCGGACTGAATAAATGAAGCCCATGAAGAAGGTGGGAGACGGGGTCTCTCCTCCACACAATACCCCCCATGTCTCTGTGGGAGCACATAGCCACCAGGTACCACAGGACTTCAGATTGTGTGGCTATCCTGTAGGACCCCCTGGGGCCACTACACAGGGACGCAAAGACATTTTTACCTCAGAATCCATACATCATCCATGAGAAGATATGTCTGCTGTGTGACGGGGAACCTAAGGATTCCGGACAGCACGGAGGCCACAGAGAGCAGCTCTCCTAGTCTACACCTCTCTGTGGGGCCTCGGAGTCCTACTAACGATGAGACAGCCGCGTCGTCAACTTGTAGAATAGTATGAGAAGAAAGCCACAAAAAGGAGGAAATATTTTATGAAAATGTTTATTTCAACTGTATCTTTGGAATGTAGTAGTCATCGTTTGGGAATCAAGTTACAGTTCTATTTTATGTGATATTATGCAATTCAATGTCCAAGAATACAAATGTCGTTCAAAGTTTAAGGCTTCGCAGTTCATTCCAAAACAACAGTTTACAAGTGTCATATTGTCATACAAAATAAAAATTTCTGTAAAAAAATTTGCACAAAATTTCATGATGATACAAAACATGAAGCAATAATATACCAGTAAAATGAACTCATTTTACTACAGAAAAGTTTTTTGTTTTTTGTTTTTTTTAAAGGTTTTCGATAAAGAAAAAATATGTTATTTTACATTTTCAAAATTATGAAACAATCTAAAACAAATATAAATGAACGATTTTTCTTTTAACACTGCCTTTACAAACAAAAAAAAAAAACCCTTTGGTCCAAGCAGAAGGAGGCGGCAACAAGCTTCCACATGGAGAGTTCGCCACCTTCTCTCTGGCTGGTGAAGGGTTAATAATGTTATCAACATATAATTTTAAATAGAGTTTTCAGTGCAAGATTCCTTTCTCTCAGTCCTAAAGGTTCAGTATCATTTTTCCCAGAATCACCTCCATTGGTGCAGAAAGGGTTAAGAGCTCAAATCTAATGTGGAAAGGTTTGACATTTTTTGGCCATTAATGTTTTAATAGAAAAAAAAAACATAAATTCACAAAATATGCAAAAAAAAAGATAAAAATGCTCAGAAAAAGCCAAGAAAACCTCCAACAATAGGCCAGTTTCACACAAGCGTATCACGGCCATATTTTGGCGCTCCTGAAGTGGAATGTGTCCCAGCCTGACCGCTGGGTTGACTCACCCAAACTGTCACCGTCATTGGCATACGCTCGGATAACACTGGCCAGAAGTTGGTGCTGCTTACAAGATGCCACAAGAGTGGAAGAATGCAACACTCTAGACTTAAGGGGTTTGCCAAGACTAAGATGATGGTGACCTTCCATGAGGATAGGCCGTCAATATGAGATCAGTGGGGGTCTGCCACTCAGGACTCCCACCAATCAACTGACTGAAGATTCCTCTAGGGGCGGCTTATCTTCAGGAGAGACTTAGGCTGGGGTCACACAGGGCGGATTTGCCATGGAAATTCCATGTAGGATCTCGCCGCTGCAAATCCGCCTGCGGCCGCTAATCTCGGGGTTAGCCAGCCAAGTGGACGAGAGTTCTCAGAAAACTCTTGTCCACACGGGACGGCCAATCCGCTGCGGTTAATCCGGCAGAAACTGCGGCTGCGGCGCGGCTTTGTTGACCGCAGCATGTCCATTCCTTTTTCTTTCCGCTGCGGTCGCGCTCTCCAATATGGGAGCGCCGGCCGCAGTGGAAGAGCGAGTGGCCGGGCCACTTCAAAGTCGCCGCGGGTTTTTCCGCGGCGGTTCTCCCGGCGGAAATCTCGCGGTTTTTCGCTGCGGCCAAACCGAGGGATTTCCGTCGGGAATCAGTCCCGTGTGACCCCAGCCTAAGAGGTCAGGTGTTGAATGAAATTCATTGTGCCTGATCCTTCTTTTCCCCCAACGTCATCTGTCGGGGGTCCCCATATACATACTACACTTGGTTTGTCTTGCTGAAAATCGACAAATTGGACAGCTTTTCCCAAATGTGTATGGGGGGGAGGGCGGGTCTCTCAATGCCGATATGTTTACAGTAGCCCATAACTTTTTTGCGAGGAGAGGTTTGACTATGTTGGAATCGTTGTGGCCAAGTTATAGAACAAAGGGATAGCTAAATAGCATGGTGAGTGCTAGCAGCGGTATTCCAGAAGCAAGCTTTAGGTCCAGATGTGCTGCAGACTTTCAGTATGGAAAATCTGCAGCATTTACAGTCGCAGCAAAATGGGTGAGAGTTTCAAAACCTCGTGCGCCCACTGCGGGAAAAATCTGTTGCGGAAATTGACATGCGGTGCGGAATTTAACCCTTTCCAATCCACTGTCTGACATCGGAAAACATTCTGATTGAAGGCTGTAAAGCTCCGATGTCGGAAGACGTCCGGCAGGGTATTCTTACTGTATATTACAGGTCGCTCTGTCGTCAGGGGCCTTTCCAGCATGTCCCATACCGCAGTACTATCTCTAGCCAGCAGATGGCCCCATTGTATAATGGCAAAAAGATAAAGCCCCCCTAGAAACCCTTGAATCCAAAATTGGATTGCAAAGGGTTAAATCTGCAGCTGTCAATTATAGCACCAGATATGCTGCAGATTTTAGCCAATAGACTTCAATGGAAAAGCTAAAATCTGTAGCTGTGGATCTGAAAAGCAGATTTTCAGTGTGGAAAGGCTACAGATTTTCTGCACAGAGTATCCTGTGGAGGAGGTCCAGCCATCACTTGGCATCTCCTCAGTCTTGATGCTCTTCCCATCACTCACATCAATGGAGAGGAACCAGCATGGACGACCATCAGAAACCGGGACTTGCTTGTCCCTGGCTACAGATGGGAGCATTACAACCCTTCATGTAAGGGAGGACCACTGGGACTACATCGGGGATGTGATAATGAGCTCATCCACTGATTGGTAATCCTCCGTATTGTACAGCAGCATCTTCTAAACTGTTATTACCAAACCCACGAAGGATGGGTGGGACTCAGCGCCGAGAGCGCAAGCACAGACGGATGTCTCGTAGACCTCCAGGGTCAGTGAGACGTCTCTTTTGCCTGCAGTACTTCTGCACTGCGACCAACATATAACAGACTGAAGTGTCTAGCACCTTAAATGTGTTCCTGTCTCCTCCTTGTGATGCCGTTGGGACGCTTCCAGCCCAGGACCGTACGCGGCAGCGCAAGGCCATCGCTACCCCATTTTATTATAACACTTTATCCTGCTCTGCAGTCACAAGTGTACAAGTCACCCCGACCCGTATTTATGGACCGCCGTAAGAGCGGCAGGAAAGCTTTTCCTGCAGGTTCATATTGTGGTCATAATTTAAGAATCCATTTGCTGTTCTGCTCTCCAGGAGCCGACGAGACACGGCGGATTGTAGAGCCGAAGGGAACATCAAATATGCTACCATGTTATAGAGAGGTAATAAATAATAAGCTACAAAGTCACTCATTTAGATGAATCATGGGACACTAAAACACCCAATAAAATACTATAAAAGCAAGGAACATAAAGACTAAACATGTACATGGGCAACATAGAAGCGGCTGAGGGTAATCCATGCAGCAGCCGCCGGACAATGGACCTGGCGGTTTTAGGACTTTGGTAGAAGTTAGTAAATTTATCCACCCATTATCACTGATTTACAAACCAATTTCCGATTCATGCGTTGTTTTTGAGCAAAGAAGCCCCATAACAGCACAATGTAATGACAGCGGTGCGTACGGTAACAAAAAGTTACATTCTATCATCTCGTAATAGTTGCATTTCATATATGAACCCCAAATCCAGAGTGTAGCCCAAGTCTTCCACTATTACACTGTCATGGCAATCACCCTACTCACACCATCCATAACTAATAGCGCCGAGCCAATGACCCAAATCTTCTGCTTGTATAGAAGGCGGCATGCCTTGGAAAATAGCGCCGTATACTAGTGAGGACCCACTGGTTTTCCCACCAAAGACATTTATCCCCTATGCAAAAGGTAGGGGATTGAAGGTTTGATTGTTGGGGGTCGCAGTGGTACACTCTGAGTGTCTCACGTGAATGGAGCGGCGTAGCGCATGCTCAACCGTCTCTCCAATCCCTTCTATTGGACAGAGAGGGGTCTATTTGCTCAGCAATGTCTCGTCGCACCATAGAAGTCAATGAAGCAATGGTCGTGCATGCTCACTGCCGCTTCATTCACATGGGTCACCGTTCTTGAAACCATTGCAGCAGTTATATTCCCAGCGATCAGACAATGTGTCAGTCGGGGATTCATTTCTCTGGTGATAAAACTTCTTTAACGGAGTTCCGAAAAGGGCAACTAAGTTTAGGCCCTTCCAGAGGTGCACTTGTGCTACTCTAAATCACTTGTGTAGATTTGCCCCGAGGCTTATTAAATAATGATGCAATGTATCATTCCAGCTTCCATTGTTGATCTGCATTAAAGTGGTTGACCAGTTGTAAACTATTGGTGGTCTATCAGCAGGAAAGGCCATCAATAATAGATTGGCTGGGGTCCGCCATGCTGTTTGTTGGGTCGGTGAGTTCATACATTGAGCTGACTTCTGCAGGAGGCAGCAGCTCAGCTCTCACTGCAGTGGCCAGGATTGGTATTGCAGCCAAGTTCCCATTCACTTCAATGCCTGCAATACCAAGCCTGGCCACTGCAGTAAGAACGAAGCTGTCTGCTCCCTGTAAAAATCAGCTGAGTGGAGAAGTACACTGACCCAGCAAACAGCTGATTGGAGGGGATCCCTAGTAGGGAATACGTCATCAATAGTTTACAACTGGACAACCCTTTTAAGGTACAGCACATTTATTATTCTTCACTCTGCTTGACCATATGGTATTATACAAAAACTCGACTTTTTGGAAAAATGATACTGAAGCTTCTGACCTCCTGACAGAAAGTCAAAGTTAAACTTTGTAGGGTAAATGTCAGAACTTTCCCTTATTCAATCTAAACAAAAGTCCGGCCTCCAGCAACAGAGCTGCTTACTGCCTCGATGGCGTAAGCTTTACATTGTCTACTCAGAGTGGAGTACAAATCGTTAAATACATTCTACGGAGAAAAACACAAATGGGATATTGCAGCTTTTTTTTTTTATTACCATAAAGTTGTGGCTTCGACTTAAAAAAAAACAAACAAAAAGAATTGAGATTCTGAAATCAAAGCTTCTCAGCCAAGTTGGTGGTTTATCTAAGAGCCCTTGCCTTATCGGGGTCAACGGGGGGGGAAACGAAAAGACCGTCCTATTACACCGTTACTAACAAGGGCCGATGATAAAAAAAAAAAAAAGGAAATTATTGTAATCCGTGAGAGTACAGTCAAAACTAACACAAACACAAAAAGGCACTTGAGAGGACATCCACTAGCCAGTGCCGCAACATTTCCTCAAAGGGTAGACCATTACCCCCTATTGCCGTTGGATGATGGTGCGCGTACTGTAGAGACATTTTTAAGCACTATGCTTCAGAACAAACACTGAAACACAACGATAATGGAGAGCTTCGCTTCAAAAAATGCCAAAAACATCATAGTGGCACGTTTTAGGACTTCCTAAGCCTTTGTTACAGCACAAACAGATATGCACAAACATGAAATAGTCGTCCTGCGAGTCTGTCGATGTGTAAGGAGGAGGTAGGACACGCCGGTCTATATGCACCCCTTTCCACCAAGTGTTATCCCGGGACGGCGCTCAACCAAGAAGGATCCGCAGCAGGAAACAGAACAAAACCAAAGAGCTTACAAAACCATAAAATCCATCATAATTGGTCTCAACACCAGCATCTGATTATCGGGAAACAGAAGAAGGAACAGAAGAGCCGCTGTACATGATTCAGATTGTATAGACGTCCGTAGTTTTCAGGTTTATTCACTGACGCTCCTGAGAGAAGTTTGGCTTCACGACGACCAACGCGCTTTGTAGCCTAAACAGTAACAGATCATCGGTCCGCTTTCAGATTGACGCAAGTCTTTCCACCAAAAAAGTATCTGCAGCACTTTCCTCTCGCCGCGTCACGCCTCTGAATAGGTATTCTGTGTGTTTAGTTTGTCCTTTTTCAACTTCACGCCGTCCACAAGTTCAAAGTTGTAATTCTCCAGGGCGGACAAGTTCCTCTGCGACATTACGTGGTGCCAACAGGCACAGTAGAGGACCACTCCGCAGATCGCCCCGAGGAGGACCCCCAGAGCACTCATGGCAATGATGGTGATGAGGATGGGGTCCAGATTCTTCAGCACGCCCCCCGGGTGCCTGACGACGGTGTCGTTATTCCGACCGGGGTAGTTAGGTGTGATTCCTGTAAACACAGAATCGGCGTGGTTAATATTTACGCTTTTTTTTTAGATGGTCATTTACAAAGAACGAAAAGGAAAATATGACTTTGTGCCACGGTCACTGGGTTGTTAGATACTTTCGGACAGTTTTTCCATTTTTCTGAAAAGGGGCATGGCCTAATCTGTGCTAAAAATGGCGCCAAATTGCAGCAAATTATGCTACGATTTTGGCATCATTTATGTCGTAAACTACGCCAACTAGTAGAAGGTCTAAACTTAGACTAGACAGGCTTAAAGTGCGACAGATTTATCCTTCAGCAGAGCCAATGTGAGAAATCTGGCGCACTGTAAGACGGCTAACTTTGACAGTCTTAGTAAATTAGCCCCATTGTTTGCTGCAGGTGGTGCGGAACGTCTGCGCCTCTTCCCCGCTATGCCATCTATGGCGCGGGTGGTGCAGGCATGGAACTGACAAACTTGGTTCTGTTACATCTCTGCCCTGTGAATAAAATACTGCTCATAGCTGGAATGTATGAGCCCGACACACTGAGCCCCCACTTTAGTAGAGACCCCAACTAGTAGCGCTGGACCTTCTAAACCCCTCAGAACCACAGCAGTTCATAATGGCGACCATCCACAAGTATCAGATGACCCCCGTGCACCAAGAAAACCTTCCCCGCAGCATCACTGCACCTCCACCAGCGGACAGGAAGGGGTCAGCGATTCATGCTGCTTGGGCCAAATTCTGACCTTCCATCAGCAACAGAAATCTGGACCCATCTGACCAGGAAATGTTTTCCCGCTGCTCAGTGATACAAGTTTTGCGCTCTTTTGCACTAGTGTATTTTGTGAATTTATGCCTTGTACTACTAAAGAGAAGTTTTGAGTAAAGTTATTTCCAGGCCCTGACCATTGCCGGTGACCTGAGGTACTTGAATAGTCTGTGGCTGATTTATTTTCCCCACCGATGGTCATGCCGGGGGGTACTGGAACGGTGGCGTCACACGTGACAAGTCCCTCTACACCTGTTACGCTGTTTATTGGGCATCCCCATACCGGGAGTGTCTGGAAGAGGCCCAGCTCTGCCCTGGCCTTGGCTAAGTGTGTCCCTCTGAGAGGCAGCCTAGTAAGTGCCGCCGTGACAAGGCAACACTTTACCCTCCCAGCTCCTCAGCGTATGTCATGTGTCCAGGGTCACCCTACGGGGCGCTGCAACAACCCTCAGCATCCACGCCGCTGCTCTACAGTCATGTAATATGAAGGGCGCCGATGATACTTTGTTTAAATCAGTAAGGAAATTTGCTCCATTAAGTCTGCAGAGGGATGATATCCGTTTTATTGATCCGCCATCACAGCTGCACATTGTAGATAAGCCGAAAGCCGAGTTGATGCTTCGTCTGAGATAACGGATAAATCAGCACAACATTGCAGCCTGTTTATAATAACGCTATAGATTGGCGGTCGGGATTATTCTGTAGCCGGGGGAAACGTTCCTCTTCCATCAGATATTTGGCGCTGATGTCTGACGGATCATCTGGCGGCGGGGATGTCATCAGCTGCTGCTCCACAGCTTTACTTGGGAAATTCTGCAGTGCCGTGAAGTATTAGTTGTATTTCCTAGCGGGACCCTCTGCGGCACGTCTAGGGTTGCCACCCGGACGGTAATGTGTCCGGAAGGCTGGTGACGGCATTTATTTTTTAGAGACCCAATTAAAGGTTGATTAAGAATAATTCCGTGCATCGAGCAGCTCCGGCCGGGCCGCAACCAGACCGACCAGCGCATCCACCTCACTGAAGTTCTATTCTGGACGCTGTAAACAGCGCCGAGGCTGTATGGGAGGGTTCAGTGTCCTGTGGGAGCTTACAGAATGGAATTGGCTGCGCAGCCCAGAGCTTACACTATAGGGGTCACTATTACTACTGGGGCCAATAATGGAGTTTCTATTACTATAGAGGCCACTGTGCAAATCATTATTACTACTGAGGCTGTGATGGGGGTCACTATTGGAGCCACTAACAGGTTCACTATTAATATTGGGCTAATAATGGGGTCACTATTACTACTGGGGCCACTGAGGGGGGCAAAATTACTAATTGGGGCCACTAGAATAACGGTTACAAACATACATTGTGATAAGCCACACCCCCTTTTATCTCGGCCAGTATCCTTTTGTGACAATGGTGGCAACCGTAGGCATGTCCTGCCTGTGCCACCTCTGCTGCAGAGACAAACCATAGCGGATGGCCAACTTGGTAAAAGCAGCGTAGAGTTATAGGAGAGTCATTTATGGTATCATCGTTAGTGGCATAGTCACTGTATGACCCTGCTGGATTGCCCCATTGGCATGGCATATGACGTACCTTGGTTAACAGTTCCATGATCCACGGTACCGGCTCCGGATTCTGGTGGCTCAGGCCCTAAATAACCCAAAAGAGTGGAATCAATAAGACTGTGATAAGAAATAACACTCTATATACCATCAGGGCTCATGTGTAAGAGGGCTACTGTTATATATTCTGCTATGTCTATTTGAGTGTAATATTTTATGGTGACTGTCATTTTTTGAGGGGGAGGGAATACAGCAAGGTGGTCTCAGAGCAGGTACAGGAGTGTGTGGGTTGGTGGGAGTAGAAGGAGGAAAGAAGCAGCTACGCTGTTGGTCCTAGAGAAGGGGATACTCCCCAGATCAGAGAAAAAACTCGCCAGAGCAGGAAATACTTCCCAGAGCAAGGGATACTCCCCAGAGCAGAAGATACTCCCCAGAGCGGGACTTAGGCTTAGCACTACCAGATTCTTAGCACTTAGCCTCAGCTATTGGCATGCCTCCAGAGTCTGACCCAGGCCCACCATTGACACAATCATAGTCGGATTATGGCCCTGTACAGCCTTCAAGTGGAAAAAAAATGTGGACGTCATCTGCTTCTCCTGCTGCCCCATATTATTAAAGAGAAACCAACTCAATGCCCAATAAATACAACGTATTCCCTGTTATCAGCCATTTCTGGGTGGGGGGGAGGCTGACTGTTCTGTTCTATGAAGGGATTACAGATAAGATATTCAGACCAATATGTTCAGCTTAAAGGGGTTGTTGTCCATGATTAGAAAAAAGGGCCTGTTGTGTTCACAGAAACAGCGCCACACCTGTCCTTGGGTTGCATCTGGTATTGCAATTCAGCTCTTTTCACGTCAATGGGGAAAATATGCAATACCAGACATGAACTCTGGACAGATGTGGTGCTGTTTTCAGAAACATATAAGACCCTTTTCTCTTATCCTAGACAGCCCCTTTAAATTGTATATTAAAGGAGTTGCGCCAACTTGCACACCAATCCCAAAATGCGGCGCCTGTGGGGAAAGGTGATTGTCCCGGGGCTCATTCTTGGCACCACAAAAATCAGCTGAAATTCCTGGGGAAGCCGCGGCCGCCCACACATCTACCCTTCAGCAGCTGCAGTGGGGAACATGCAGAATTGCTGGACGGTCGTTCACATAAATGGCCATTCTGTAATACCAGAATAGCAGAATGTCTGCCAGGACGGGGGATGCTCTTACTGCGCGGCTTTCTGTTCTGCTACATAGAGGGGGTCCCGAGGAGAGGATCCTGCCCCATTAGGATATGAACGACCCTCTGCTCTTGGCCTAACTCCTCCTATAGATGATATTATCAGCCACTTACCTCTACAATCCTCCGGAGCAATTTTATTAGCAATGGCGATATCATCCACAGCAATTCCTCCGGTGCTTCCTTTGCCAATTGTTCCCTCAACCACCACCTAAAGACATAAAAGCAATGAAAACATATTAAATGTTATCAGCCAGAGTAAACAGAATATGCCAGATTTGGCAAACAAATTCTTGCCAAAAAGTGCGTGCGTCTTTTGGTCCAATGTCAGGAGGGTCCAGCAGCACCAGATCCCCCTGACCACTTCCATGATGATTAGTTGTAGCTGAAAAGCACTGCAGCTGATCAATAGGCCCACCAAGAAGTACTCCCTCCTCCCTCCATGTTTCTATTCTATTTCTCCTCTAGGTGGCAGTAGCTGAAGTCACTTTAGGTCATTGGGTGCCTTACAGCAGCCGATGTGGGGGGAGCCTTGAAATGGAACATAAATGCTATAAATGCCATGAACTATGCAGGTGACTGAAGGCTTGTACAGCCACCACTAGTGCAGACATGCTGAGGCGTAGATATCAGGGTGCAGAGGTAGCGGCTGCAGACGGGCCACGATAAATGATGCATGGCGAGGAGGGGCAGCTGCTACTGATGCTGCATTGGGGTGCAAGAGCTGAAGTTTCGCCACTGGATGTGTTGGGGGACATTTTCTCATGATCGTACATCATAAAGGACCGTGGAAACAAACGGTGGCGTCACCAGAAGAACATTACTAAACCTGTCCTCCCAAAAGTAGTCACACCCGCCCCTCATGCAGAGAATAACACAATAGCACCCCCTTACCCGGTAAGGCTTTATGGACTTGTAGAGGGGGACGCGAGCTTCTCGCCACATGTTGTGATACTTGCTGTCGCTGGCAGCCACCCACAGCAGCTGGTCGAAGCCGTCTTGTCTTTCGTAATGTAGTTTTATGCTTAGAGAGCCCACGTGTGATCCGGAGATGTGGTACCAGAAGGTCATGCACTGCGCAGAATTCATGGAGGGCACCACCGGGCTCAGCAGGCGGGCCACCTTACCGCTGTGGCGCTCATCGGATTCTGAGTAAATAAAGTTACCGTCCCCTGAAAAAGACAGAAGTGGTGTGTGATAATTAACATCTGCACTGCTGCGTATGCTGCGCTGCTGACAGGAGGCTCTACAGTCCTCGTATGCTGCTATATTGTACTCATATGACAAGCAATAGCACTTGTATGATAGTCTGCGGGACTTGTATGATAGTCTGCGGGAATGGTATGATAGTCTGCGGGACTGGTATGATAGTCTGCGGGACTGGTATGATAGTCTGCGGGACTGGTATGATAGTCTGCGGGACTTGTATGATGGTCTGCGGGACTTGTATCATAGTCTGTGGGACTTGTATGATGGTCTGCGGGACTTGTATCATAGTCTGTGGGACTTGTATCATAGTCTGCGGGACTTGTATCATAGTCTGCGGGACTTGTATCATAGTCTGCGGGACTTGTATCATAGTCTGCGGGACTTGTATCATAGTCTGCGGGACTTGTATCATAGTCTGCGGGACTGGTATGATAGTCTGCGGGACTTGTATGATAGTCTGCGGGACTTGTATGATAGTCTGCGGGACTTGTATGATAGTCTGCGGGACTTGTATGATAGTCTGCGGGACTTGTATCGTAGTCTGCGGGACTTGTATCGTAGTCTGCGGGACTTGTATCGTAGTCTGCGGGACTTGTATCGTAGTCTGCGGGACTTGTATCATAGTCTGCGGGACTTGTATCATAGTCTGCGGGACTTGTATCATAGTCTGCGGGACTTGTATCATAGTCTGCGGGACTTGTATCATAGTCTGCGGGACTGGTATGATAGTCTGCGGGACTTGTATGATAGTCTGCGGGACTTGTATGATAGTCTGCGGGACTTGTATGATAGTCTGCGGGACTTGTATGATAGTCTGCGGGACTTGTATCGTAGTCTGCGGGACTTGTATCGTAGTCTGCGGGACTTGTATCGTAGTCTGCGGGACTTGTATCGTAGTCTGCGGGACTTGTATCATAGTCTGCGGGACTTGTATCATAGTCTGCGGGACTTGTATCATAGTCTGCGGGACTTGTATCATAGTCTGCGGGACTTGTATCATAGTCTGTGGGACTTGTATGATGGTCTGCGGGACTTGTATCATAGTCTGTGGGACTTGTATGATGGTCTGCGGGACTTGTATCATAGTCTGCGGGACTGGTATGATAGTCTGCGGGACTGGTATGATAGTCTGCGGGACTGGTATGATAGTCTGCGGGACTGGTATGATAGTCTGCGGGACTGGTATGATAGTCTGCGGGACTTGTATCGTAGTCTGCGGGACTTGTATCATAGTCTGTGGGACTTGTATCATAGTCTGCGGGACTTGTATCATAGTCTGCGGGACTTGTATGATAGTCTGCGGGACTTGTATCGTAGTCTGCGGGACTTGTATCGTAGTCTGCGGGACTTGTATCGTAGTCTGCGGGACTTGTATCATAGTCTGCGGGACTTGTATCATAGTCTGCGGGACTTGTATCATAGTCTGTGGGACTTGTATCATAGTCTGTGGGACTTGTATGATGGTCTGCGGGACTTGTATCATAGTCTGTGGGACTTGTATGATGGTCTGCGGGACTTGTATCATAGTCTGTGGGACTTGTATGATGG
Organism: Eleutherodactylus coqui; assembly: GCF_035609145.1. NCBI lineage: Eukaryota > Metazoa > Chordata > Amphibia > Anura > Eleutherodactylidae > Eleutherodactylus > Eleutherodactylus coqui. The sequence goes on from NC_089848.1 coordinate 107,748,747, forward strand.
TCTGCGGGACTTGTATCATAGTCTGTGGGACTTGTATCATAGTCTGCGGGACTTGTATCATAGTCTGTGGGACTTGTATCATAGTCTGTGGGACTTGTATGATGGTCTGCGGGACTTGTATCATAGTCTGTGGGACTTGTATGATGGTCTGCGGGACTTGTATCATAGTCTGTGGGACTTGTATCATAGTCTGCGGGACTTGTATCATAGTCTGCGGGACTTGTATCATAGTCTGCGGGACTTGTATCATAGTCTGTGGGACTTGTATCATAGTCTGTGGGACTTGTATCATAGTCTGTGGGACTTGTATGATGGTCTGCGGGACTGGTATGATAGTCTGCGGGACTTGTATCATAGTCTGCGGGACTTGTATCATAGTCTGCGGGACTTGTATCATAGTCTGTAGGACTTGTATGATGGTCTGCGGGACTGGTATGATAGTCTGCGGGACTGGTATCGTAGTCTGCGGGACTGGTATGATAGTCTGCGGGACTGGTATCGTAGTCTGTGGGACTTGTATCATAGTCTGCGGGACTTGTATCATAGTCTGTGGGACTTGTATCATAGTCTGTGGGACTTGTATCATAGTCTGTGGGACTTGTATCATAGTCTGTGGGACTTGTATGATGGTCTGCGGGACTTGTATCATAGTCTGCGGGACTTGTATCATAGTCTGTGGGACTTGTATGATAGTCTGCGGGACTGGTATGATAGTCTGCGGGACTTGTATCGTAGTCTGCGGGACTTGTATCGTAGTCTGCGGGACTTGTATCGTAGTCTGCGGGACTTGTATCATAGTCTGTGGGACTTGTATGATGGTCTGCGGGACTGGTATGATAGTCTGCGGGACTTGTATCATAGTCTGCGGGACTGGTATGAAGATCTGCGGGACTTGTCTGATGGTCTGTGGGACTTTATTATACTTGTACCATACTCTATGGTACTAACGGCAGACTTTCTACTACTTGTATGGTAATATATGGAATTGGCTATGTAGGGTGATTTACTTCTGCCAATGTTTGAATGTCCCTTTGCAGACGACAGGAGAGCAGCGGTCAGAGTCCCTGCCGACGGATACAAATCCTTTGTATGCAAGGAACTAAATGACAGGATTAATCAAGACAACATTTTGTATAGTTTAGCTGTTGTACTAGGTCAGTACTTCCCCTTTAAGGCTGTTGTTGAGCGTTGTACTAGGTCAGTACTTCCCCTTTAAGGCTGTTGTTGAGCGTTGTACTAGGTCAGTACTTCCCCTTTAAGGCTGGTGTTGAGCGTTGTACTAGGTCAGTACTTCCCCTTTAAGGCTGTTGTTGAGCGTTGTACTAGGTCAGTACTTCCCCTTTAAGGCTGCTGTTGAGTGTTGTACTAGGTCAGTACTTCCCCTTTAAGACTACATTCACACGGGCGAGGATCTGACATGAGTTTTGCGCGTTGCAAGATGCACAAATATGGAAACGGATTTATTCACATAAGCGATTTGTTTCCTCGCAGGAATCGCAGTAAGTTCCATCCTTCGCTCATTGTTTAAAGCGGTCGCATTCTGTCGCGCCGCATGTGATGTGATGTTTCCCATTGAAATCAATGGAAATCACTTGCGACGCGCGCGGAACACGCCAAAGGATCGCAGTTTCACAAAAGTGAAATCACAAACTCCCCTCATTTGCGTGAACAACGGCACGTGAATCTGGCCAATGACTACATCTCAGTGAAACCTTCCTTCGGTCGGCCGTTCCGCGGGGGCCGACCATCTTGTACACATCCGTTATCTGCAGTTTTGTCGCATTTGGATGAAAAATGTAAAAACTGTGAAATTTTAAAGGTCTAATGAAATGGTGGAGCGAATGTGCGCAACCCGAACCGCGTGGGGCAGAGAGCAGTCTATTAAAGGCTTAATGGCATGAGATGTGCGCGGTGCGCGGCCCAAAGCGGGGGAGACTTGGCGCTCAGATGAATCAGATCAGGTTTCATTAGCGGCTCAATTCATCAAACACAACGCTCATTCTCTGCCCATCAAACAGTCAGGAGAGACGCGAACCCAGGAGTAAATGGGCATCATGGCGGAATCACGTAACGCAGCGCGATCCAGGCGAGAACTATCACCGCACCGAATGAGGGCCAAGCCGGGCTCTAAAGACATTAGTACCCTGGATAACCGATTGCTAGAGGTCTGACCAAAACCGTCTTAAATGCCCCGTGTGAGGGGTGGCCGTATGCATGCGCGACCGCCGCTCTATTCACTTCTATGGGACTGGTGGAGAGCCACTTACTCGTCAATCTATCACCTTCCCATAGAAGTGAAGGGCCGGCAGTTGAGCATGCACACAACCACTCCGCTCACACGGGACGTTCAGAGAAAAGTTTGATTGTTTCCTCTGAGTAAACAGAAACATAATTTGTTCACGTCCACTAGAGGGCAGCATTTCTATCACAATGCAATCATCCTACTCTGACATATATAATATGTTGGTCTCTTAAAGGGATTGTCCTGCTGTGAAGTATTGATACTCTATCCACAGTATAGCTCACCATTAGTAGGTCAGTGGGGTCCACCACCTGATCAGCTCTTCCCTGGCCCAGTGTACGTTTCTGCAGGATGCAGACAGTGCCATCCCCACTGCAGTGGCCAAGCTTGGGATTACAGGCAAAGTTCCCAATGAAGTGAACACCCGTGAACAGCTCCTCAGAGGGGTCTGGGGCAGCAGACCCCCATGGATCTCTACTGGTGGGCTATCCTGAGGACAATAGTTTACGGCTGAACAACCCCTTTAATGGATTGTAATAACGCATTTTAAAGGTCTGTGCATGGCGCCGCTCACCTGTGTGATCCTGCACCGGCCCGGTTTTGCTGTTGAGTACGGTCCACTTCAGTCCCAGCGTACTATCATGTTCCCACTTGCAGATGGTCTTCTCTGATCCCCATCCAAATCTACAGTCCAGATCGCTGGGTGGCGGCTCTGTATGAAGAAACACAGCGGCGGTGAGAAACGGTCTAAGTGGGAAGACTGAACCATCATCTGTGCGCAGCGCTACGGTATAACGTTATACACCAAGGGGTCTCCAGGACTAAGACTTGTCAGGGTCCGTCTCCCAGCACCGACTCAGGCAGCTGATCAGCCGACCCCGACCAATCCAATATTGATGACCTATCCCGAGGATACAGCATCAATATTTTAGGTCCAGAACGCCCCTTTAAATTGGCCATCAGTTATAATTATTTAAATATAGTTCCAGATTCCATTGTAAACCCCAACAGAAACAGTGCCACCTCTGTTCATGAGCTGCGTCTGGTAATACACCAGCTCCATAATGGGCATGAGATGCAATACCAGATACAGCCTGTGGGTAAATGCTGCGCTCCAACGCTTTTTCATATAAGTGGGCAGGGCCTGACTTTAGGGGTGTGGCCTGCTATAGTCACTAACATCTGCAGTGTTTCCGCAGTTAGAGCGCCTTTACTTCCATCTACAGACACCGGGCTCAGCCAGCAAGCTTTCTACAACAGTTTTCTGACATACAAAAGTTGCAGTTTTACTACATGTCCCAAAATTGCAACTTTATGCCAAGACTTGGCATTTTCTCAAGGAGTGGGCAGGGCCTATTGTTAGGGGGCGTGGTCATGTAAGGCCTATAGTGTATGCCTTATATCAGTAGCCTCCCCCTGCTGGCAGCTCAATAGGATTACATCTGGCGCATGGAGGTGCTGCCAGATGCAATAAATGTAGTAGGAGGCTTCTACCTTTTAACCCCTTCCTGCTGCCGCTCTTTTTCATTTTCTTCCTCTTTTATATCTCCTGTTCTCCTGCTACACGAGGGATTGTTTGTTGCGGGACGAGTTACATTTTTCAGAGATACCATATAATGTACAGGGAAACTTAAAACATTTCTAAGTGGAGGGAAATGGAAAACAATACAGCGGTGCAGCTTGCGGGGGCGTTTATTCCATGAATTGGTACAATTATACCCAATTTATAGAATTCTTTTTACCTTGTTTCCCTGAAAATAAGACATACCCTGAAAATAAGACACAGCATACTTTTCCAGAATTTTTGAGGTTGCAAAATGATTTTTCAGGGTTTTTGAGGATGCTTGAAATATAAGCCCTACTTCAAAATTAAGCCCTGCTAGCAGTTAGTTTAAAAAGTCAATTTAAATAGTGTCCAGGCAGCTATATGTGTAAACACGTTAAACCTTTTTGAACAAAAATTAATATAAGACACTGTCTTATTTTCGGGGAAACACGGTAGTAGTTTACCAAATGTGCTTTTCATCGCCATCTTTGGACCCCCACAGCTTTATTTTTTTTTGATCAGGTGATGTGATCGTTTTCTGTACGGCGTTCCGTATTTTTTTATTAATGCCAATTTCGGGTAAATACAACTTTTGGATCACTTTTTATTCCATTTTTTTCTAGTCTAAAAGGAGACCAAAAAGTGCAATTCTGACGGCGTTCATCGTTAAAGATAAGTAATGGGATATTTTAATAATCTGGACTTTTGCGAACGCAGCAATGCTACATTTTTAAAAAACTTTTTAATGTTTTGATGAGACAATTGGAAAAAGTAGTTTTTTTAAACTTTGACTACTTTTTATATATTCTACTATCTTTACTTATTTTTACATTTTTTTAGTCCCCACCGGATCTTGAACTTATGATGGCAGCAAAAGAAAAAGTGCGAGGGCAGAAATGGTGCAAAAAAGGAAAAGAGATACTTTATTCCTCCATACGGATGTGCGGCGTTTCGACTTGGTGGTCTTTATCATGCTTGATGACTACCAAGAAACGTCGCCTATCCGTATGGAGGAGTAAAGTATCTCTTTCCCTTTTTTGCACCATTTCTGCCGTCGCACTATTTCCTTTGCTGCATTAGTGGATCCTTGATGTGGGCTCCTGTCTGGGACCGGGCATTTATCTGCCTCGCTGGGAGCGGCTATCCGGGTTGTGCTGCTGGCAAACGGTTTTCTTCCTTGATCCCTCCTACAATAAAGTGCAATACCAAAATATTGCATTATACCGCACTATGACAGGCCGTCTATCAAACAGCCCTTAAGGGCCGGCCTGCAGGCCTTCAGAAGGCCCCAGGCTGCCATGACAACTGGGCGGCATCTCCCAATCACACTTGTGTATGGGGGGCTGTTCTGGACCCTGAATGCCACCCGTGGTATTTAAATGCTGCTGTCAGAACTGACAGTGGCATTTAAAGGGCTAACAGGTACAATCGGCATGAATGTTGATCGTGGCTGTTGCCGGCGGGTGTTCGATGTCGAAGTTGGCCGACACCCGCTGTGTACCTAGCGGGTTTGGCTGCCGAGTCTGCTGTATACATGTAGGGGAAGGGGTTAATATATCTGGCACAGGAACACTGGAGTCGATGTTACATGGACCAATGTATGAAACCAGAGGCGAAACTAGGAGCCCTTAGGCCCCCTGCAGAATTGGTAACAGGGCCCCCCTACCTGCCATGTGCTGTTTATAATCCTGGGGTGCTGGTAGGGGGGCCTTTGGGCCCCCCAGGCTCCTGGGCCTGCACCCTCTATAGTTATGCCCTGTATGAAACAGCGGTCCAGAGAAATATTCTCCGATGTCTCACACACAATACAAATATGGTTGCGGTGTAATCTGCGCCATTGTGTACAAAGAAACACTGATAACCGATATGTAAAGAATTGTATGATTGTTGGTAAGAAACAATAAGAACAAAACAAAGTAAAACAAAATAAATAGATGACTGAAAGTAATTTTCTGGGGCGGGGAAGGGGGATTTTTTACACAAAAAGGGCGTTTATCTAGTTGTCAACTATTGGTTTGCAGTTTGCAGCTTGCAGTTACATAGTAAAGGCCACTAGATGTCACTGTGCACCAAATGTCCTCTATTTACAAAGGCGCAACACCCAAAAACGTCTTTGGCGTCCTGCGAGGGAGCCGCTATTAAATGACATTATGAGCGCCTATAAAATTGTGTGCGCTCTCTTGCGAGCTTCCAGCAGCCGGACGCAATGTAATTGCTTTCCTTAAGGTCTGGGAGGATGAATAGAAGGATGTGAGCGACAGATAACGCCAATCTTGTTTATGTTTTTGACTTCTGCTGCCCGCTGCAAAAAGGAAAAAAAAACACGTCCACATCCTTTCAACTCCCCGACTGCTCGCTGCACAAGGAAGGAAACCGCCTCAAAGAACAAAAAATATTCTTCCAGGAATGTCGCCGTTGTTCACAACAAAGTCAAATAAGGTCTTAAGACATCCGACATCCTTTCCCGGCTGCGACATAATTCGCCCATGATCTAATTGCCTTCATTTTTTGGATTTTAAATGCCATATCCTCAAAAAATAGCATTTACAATTGGCCGTTTCCCCATCTGTTGCCAAACAATGTGATACTCTGCAGAGAAGACTCCAGGAACAATGTGATACTCTGCAGAGAAGACTCCAGGAACAATGTGATACTCTGCAGAGAAGACTCTGGGAACAATGTGATACTCTGCAGAGAAGACCCCGGGAACAATGTGATACTCTGTGGAGAAGACCCCGGGAACAATGTGATACTCTGCAGAGAAGACCCCGGGAACAATGTGATACTCTGTGGAGAAGACCCCGGGAACAATGTGATACTCTGCGGAGAATACTCTGGGAACAATGTGATACTCTGCAGAGAAGACTCTGGGAACAATGTGATACTCTGTGGAGAAGACCCCGGGAACAATGTGATACTCTGTGGAGAAGACCCCGGGAACAATGTGATACTCTGTGGAGAAGACCCCGGGAACAATGTGATACTCTGCAGAGAAGACTCCAGGAACAATGTGATACTCTGCAGAGAAGACTCTGGGAACAATGTGATACTCTGCAGAGAAGACCCCGGGAACAATGTGATACTCTGTGGAGAAGACCCCGGGAACAATGTGATACTCTGCAGAGAAGACCCCGGGAACAATGTGATACTCTGTGGAGAAGACCCCGGGAACAATGTGATACTCTGCGGAGAATACTCTGGGAACAATGTGATACTCTGCGGAGAAGACTCCGGGAACAATGTGATACTCTGCGGAGAAGACCCCGGGAACAATGTGATACTCTGCGGAGAAGACTCCGGGAACAATGTGATACTCTGCGGAGAAGACCCCGGGAACAATGTTATACTCTGCGGAGAAGACCCCGGGAACAATGTTATACTCTGCGGAGAAGACTCCGGGAACAATGTGATACTCTGCAGAGAAGACTCCGGGAACAATGTGATACTCTGCGGAGAAGACTCCAGGAACAATGTAATACCCTGCAGAGAAGACTACGGGAACAATGTGATACTCTGCAGAGAAGACTCTGAGAACGATGTGATACTCTGCAGAGAAGACCCCAGGGACAATGTAATACTCTGCAAAGAAGACCCCGGGGACAATGTGATACTCAGCAGAGAAGACTCCAGGAACAATGTGATACTCTGCAGAGAAGACTCCGGGAACAATGTAATACTCTGCAGAGAAGAGTCTGGGAATAATGTGATACTCTGCAGAGAAGACTCCAGGAACAATGTGATACTCTGCAGAGAAGACCCTGGGAACAATGTGATACTCTGCGGAGAAGACTCCAGGAACAATGTGATACTCTGCGGAGAAGACCTTGGGGACAATGTGATACTCTGCAGAGAAGACCCCGGGGACAATGTGATACTCTGCAGAGGAGACTCCGGGAACAATGTGATACTCTGCAGAGAAGACTCCGGGAACAAAGTGATACTCTGCAGAGAAGACTCCGGGAACAAAGTGATACTCTGCAGAGAAGACTCCGGGAACAATGTGATACTCTGCAGAGAAGACCCTGGGGACAATGTGATACTCTGCAGAGAAGACTCCGGGAACAATGTGATACTCTGCAGAGAAGACTCCAGGAACAATGTGATACTCTGCAGAGAAGACTCCAGGAACAATGTGATACTCTGCAGAGAAGAGTCTGGGAATAATGTGATACTCTGCGGAGAAGACCCCGGGAACAATGTGATACTCTGCGGAGAAGACTCTGGGAACAATGTGATACTCTGCAGAGAAGACTCCGGGAACAATGTGATACTCTGCGGAGAAGACCCCGGGAACAATGTGATACTCTGCGGAGAAGACTCCAGGAACAATGTGATACTCTGCAGAGAAGACCCTGGGGACAATGCGATACTCTGCAGAGAAGACCCTGGGAACAATGTGATACTCTGCGGAGAAGACTCCAGGAACAATGTGATACTCTGCGGAGAAGACCTTGGGGACAATGTGATACTCTGCAGAGAAGACCCCGGGGACAATGTGATACTCTGCAGAGGAGACTCCGGGAACAATGTGATACTCTGCAGAGAAGACTCCGGGAACAAAGTGATACTCTGCAGAGAAGACTCCGGGAACAAAGTGATACTCTGCAGAGAAGACTCCGGGAACAATGTGATACTCTGCAGAGAAGACCCTGGGGACAATGTGATACTCTGCAGAGAAGACTCCGGGAACAATGTGATACTCTGCAGAGAAGACTCCAGGAACAATGTGATACTCTGCAGAGAAGACTCCAGGAACAATGTGATACTCTGCAGAGAAGAGTCTGGGAATAATGTGATACTCTGCGGAGAAGACCCCGGGAACAATGTGATACTCTGCGGAGAAGACTCTGGGAACAATGTGATACTCTGCAGAGAAGACTCCGGGAACAATGTGATACTCTGCGGAGAAGACCCCGGGAACAATGTGATACTCTGCGGAGAAGACTCCGGGAACAATGTGATACTCTGCGGAGAAGACCCCGGGAACAATGTTATACTCTGCGGAGAAGACCCCGGGAACAATGTTATACTCTGCGGAGAAGACTCCGGGAACAATGTGATACTCTGCAGAGAAGACTCCGGGAACAATGTGATACTCTGCGGAGAAGACTCCAGGAACAATGTAATACCCTGCAGAGAAGACTACGGGAACAATGTGATACTCTGCAGAGAAGACTCTGAGAACGATGTGATACTCTGCAGAGAAGACCCCAGGGACAATGTAATACTCTGCAAAGAAGACCCCGGGGACAATGTGATACTCAGCAGAGAAGACTCCAGGAACAATGTGATACTCTGCAGAGAAGACTCCGGGAACAATGTAATACTCTGCAGAGAAGAGTCTGGGAATAATGTGATACTCTGCAGAGAAGACTCCAGGAACAATGTGATACTCTGCAGAGAAGACCCTGGGAACAATGTGATACTCTGCGGAGAAGACTCCAGGAACAATGTGATACTCTGCGGAGAAGACCTTGGGGACAATGTGATACTCTGCAGAGAAGACCCCGGGGACAATGTGATACTCTGCAGAGGAGACTCCGGGAACAATGTGATACTCTGCAGAGAAGACTCCGGGAACAAAGTGATACTCTGCAGAGAAGACTCCGGGAACAAAGTGATACTCTGCAGAGAAGACTCCGGGAACAATGTGATACTCTGCAGAGAAGACCCTGGGGACAATGTGATACTCTGCAGAGAAGACTCCGGGAACAATGTGATACTCTGCAGAGAAGACTCCAGGAACAATGTGATACTCTGCAGAGAAGACTCCAGGAACAATGTGATACTCTGCAGAGAAGAGTCTGGGAATAATGTGATACTCTGCGGAGAAGACCCCGGGAACAATGTGATACTCTGCGGAGAAGACTCTGGGAACAATGTGATACTCTGCAGAGAAGACTCCGGGAACAATGTGATACTCTGCGGAGAAGACCCCGGGAACAATGTGATACTCTGCGGAGAAGACTCCAGGAACAATGTGATACTCTGCAGAGAAGACCCTGGGGACAATGCGATACTCTGCAGAGAAGACCCTGGGAACAATGTGATACTCTGCGGAGAAGACTCCAGGAACAATGTGATACTCTGCGGAGAAGACCTTGGGGACAATGTGATACTCTGCAGAGAAGACCCCGGGGACAATGTGATACTCTGCAGAGGAGACTCCGGGAACAATGTGATACTCTGCAGAGAAGACTCCGGGAACAAAGTGATACTCTGCAGAGAAGACTCCGGGAACAAAGTGATACTCTGCAGAGAAGACTCCGGGAACAATGTGATACTCTGCAGAGAAGACCCTGGGGACAATGTGATACTCTGCAGAGAAGACTCCGGGAACAATGTGATACTCTGCAGAGAAGACTCCAGGAACAATGTGATACTCTGCAGAGAAGACTCCAGGAACAATGTGATACTCTGCAGAGAAGAGTCTGGGAATAATGTGATACTCTGCGGAGAAGACCCCGGGAACAATGTGATACTCTGCGGAGAAGACTCTGGGAACAATGTGATACTCTGCAGAGAAGACTCCGGGAACAATGTGATACTCTGCGGAGAAGACCCCGGGAACAATGTGATACTCTGCGGAGAAGACTCCAGGAACAATGTGATACTCTGCAGAGAAGACCCTGGGGACAATGCGATACTCTGCAGAGAAGACCCCGGGGACAATGTTTTACACCTCTGGTGCCCAGAAGGTGACGCGTGTGAAGTGCGATTCCCCCGAGGACGGCCGTGTTTGTGCGTTCCGAATACATTAATACTAGCCGCCTGGATTCTACACAATTACGGGGGTCCTGACTAGACCAAGGAAACTGGGGGGATCCATTGTAGAAAGTTTCACAATCCGGCACGAACCGGCGCTGCGCAGGAATGTAGTCAGTGTTTACGAGGTCTGCCGTGATACGCCACTTCCCGTAAAGCAGCGCGGCGGCCGGACTGCGCAGACCTCTGTGTTGGGGCGCAGAGCAGCCGAGATGCGTCTTCATATACCGCGGCGGCGGGGTGTCAGAGAGACCGCTGCTTGTCCTAATAAATCCCCCTGTTTGGACTTGGATACGATTCGACCTCCTTTTCTTAGTAATAGGGGTGCCAAGGGGTTCACTTACTTTCCCTGCCCCTGTAAGGTCATTACCTGCCAAGAACGGCTTCCGTGGGAAAGAACATACTTTGGCGAAATAGTTTTTGCTGCAGCAATCGCCTCAGGCGTCCCTGTAGATGCCGTCCTATGTAGCTCATGCTAACGGCCCTGGGAGCGGGAATGGCGCCGCACTGCAATAATAAGAATAAGTGCTTGCGGACTGCTCTGGTTTCCATGGCGACAGCACATCTGGAATTACTCTTTAGAGGTCGTCCGTTTGTAGTTATCTGTACGGTTCGCACTGAAAATGGGATGATGGGAATATAGAGAGACGCACGGCACCGCGAGGGACCGATCACGATGTGTATTATCACCATGTATTCCTCGTGCATTATGTATGTTCACGCACGGCACACTGACCGCCCATTTATTAGAGCCACGCCCCTCTCACAATTGGCGCCCCCTGTATGGTAATTCCCCCCGTGACCCCGGAGTGCGGCATAAAATCACTTGAAGTTTTCTGCGGATCACTTTCAGTGTGAATCCACATTAGATGGAAGATCCAGCGATCGGAGCGACTTCCAACGAGGCCGGGGTCTCACCGCCAACCGCGGCGGGTTTTCTCGTGTAACGGTGTGGAGATTACACAGAGAATGGCGCGATAGTAACAGGCCTGTGGGGACTTCCCAGCGTTGTTGCGCGCTCCAAGTGTCCAGCGGTAAGCTGCCCGGTGGTTTTGCGCTGTACATGAGGGGCTCATCGCTAGTAGCGAGCTCTCCGTGCCGCCATATTGAATCCATTATTAACACCTTAGGCAAAAAATAAGAAAGACCCCCAAATGCCCCCCTGTCTAACCCTGACGGTGACATGCGGGGGGCTCGGATATTTAGCGCTGATGTTGCTGGAAAACAAGTCATTATTTCTCGCCATCATCTGGTTTAATTAAGTTTGCAAATAAAAGGGGGGTAAAGGAGAAGTTTTGTAAAAGACCTCGTTAAACCCGCTGCCAGGAAATCGGGGGCTGCTTAGTATTCACACAAACATGGCGCATTCCTGAGCTCACCATGGAGAAGCTGCGAGCGGAGGGGACGGACAGGACGCGGGCGGCCGGAGGCCAGAAGATGTCATTGTGATGGGCGCTGCCGTGGCGCCATTTATCTTGTTAGGCTGAGTGCGACATTTTATTCTTATGGCTTGTAAAGCTGATGGAAGCGTCACCCGAGTAGTTAGAACCGGGGGAGGAGCCAAGGTGATAAGAATGGCGCAGGAAATGACCGGTTGGGGGCAGAAACAGTTCTGGTTCATCTTGTTTTGTTGTCTTGTGCAGGAGAACGACTCTGCGCTGAGCGGGTAACATGCGTGACGGCGGTAACCGGTCTGATGGCGGAATAGGGCGTCACCTGGGGTGGGGGCGGGGACTCTTGGAGGCATCTGATATGCTGGATAGAGGTCACGTGATATAATGTGGCCGTGAAGGGGAAGAGAAGGAGCAAGTGCCAGGGAGTGCGAAGTGCGATGCAGGCGAGATCTACGCCGATCAGCACGCGACACATGAAAAGGGGGCGTGGCCAAGAGGAGATTTATGAATGGCTGCAAAGTATGGGTCTGAAGTGAGGCAATCGAGAAGCGGCAAAAGCGTGAAAAAAGCGTATAACACGTTTACCAGGATGCGCCAAATCAGTAAGATGCCACTCCTGCAGCCGTGCAAGAACAAGTACGAAGTAGCCAACCCCTCTAAGCTGCCCATAGCGAGGCGGTAATAATGTCCCTCCCCCAGTAATCTCCTCCTGAGTCGTCATCAAGTCCGTAAAAACTGCACTGGGTGCGCCAAAGTAGCCTTGTATTTAAAGGCGTTGTCAGAGCTGAACTACTGATGGCCTATCCACAGGATGGGTCATCAGTCATTGAATGGTAGGGGTCTGCTCTTCAAGACCCCCAGCAACCAGCTGCTATTTGGCCCCCTGTGTGCATAGAGCCGGACGCAGGCATCTCCATGCACGTCGCAGCGGCCCAGGCTGGAATCGCAGGCACAGCTCCCATTTAATTCATGGTAATACCAACCCAGGCGGATGCATTGGGTATACAGCTGTCCGCTTCCAGCTCCGTTGGCAGCAGGCCGGAAATCAGCTGATCGCCGGGATCTTCAGCAATGGACCCACACCAATCAATGGATGGCCAATCCTGTTCATTAGTCATTGGTAGTTCAGACCTGGACAACCCCTTCAACTCCAACTTGACCATGATGTTGTAGAAAGGACAACCGAGACATGGCGCAAGGGTCATCGCCACGCTCAGCGGCCATGCTCCTGCTACAGTATGGCGCCACTACAAGTACCGTATCGGTCTTACCTGATTTGGTGATGTCCTCGACGGTCGGCGGCTCCGTACTCTGAATCGTTGTTCCCGCTGCAACAAATAACAGAAGACATCAACAATGTTTGTTAGAGAATCGCGGATTCCGATAAAACACGGCGGCTAAATGTAACGTCTGTAATGATGGTGATAAGGCCATCAGTCACCGTAATAGAGCGCCAACGCTGCGCGGATCATTCTGATGCCCCTGTATCACATTCATCATCATTAAGCATCCTCTGATGTCGGGGGAGGGGCGAGGAGCGCAGGGAGCCGTTTGATTGGCGTCCATTAGCTCTCCTTTACTTTTAATATGTTGAGTGCATGGATAATTGGAAAACAGCAAATGTTGTGTTGGCAGTCGTCATTGGCACAGAGAGATGGCTTATTGGGTAATTGGTGAGAACCAGCTGTGCCCCGCAGGAGGCCAACCATCTACCACCAATTACAGAGTGCAACGGGCGTCCGCCGGCGGCTCTCTGGCTGCCGTGTGGCAGCTGAGATTTCAGTTTGCTCAGAGCCGCCAACAATGAACATGGAGCTACCACCTAAAGTGGCCCCCCATGTCCTCATGTCAGGGGGCTTTGTAGTCTTGGCCTCAATGACTCCAACAAGGTCTTTCTCTCCCACCCTCCCTCATACTGGCTCTCCTTAGATTTGGCTTCATGGGCTGTGAATGTGTCATGTAGGTGGTTCACACTCTTTTATGATAATCAAGTCTGACATCACCCATTGACAGTGAATGACGGACCGCCCACTTGACCCATTCACAGCAGCGGGAGCCAAATCTAAGAAGAGGCGGTAGGAAAAAGCAGGGCGAATAGAAAGAAAAGATAGACATCGTTAGAGTTAAAGAGGTTGTCCAGGGTTAGAAAAACATGGCTGCTTCCTTCCAAACACAGCGCCACTCTTGTCCATAGGGTTGCGTGAGATGTTGCAGCTCAGCTCTGTTGGAGTGAATGGGAGCCGAGCTGCAATACCAGATACAACCCACGGACAAGGGGGTGCTGTGTTTGGAAGAAGGTATCCATGTTTTTCTAAGCATGGACAACCATTTTAAAGGGGCTATCCCAAAATCTAAACTTATACCCCATCCCAAGGGTAACAGATAACTTTATGATTGGTGGGGGTCTGACCATTGAGAACCCCACCGAACCTGAGAACGAGGCTTCCAAATCCCCCTCTTCTCGCCACTGCAGGGATGTTTCTCCCACCCTCAGTGACATCACATTGAATAGGGTGATATCCAAGTAAAAGCGTTGTAGAGGTGCACTACAGAGAATGGCCTGTAGGGGGCAACAGACAGGCATTCTGGTGCCTGAGAAAAGGGAAAACGCCCATAGATGTGGTCAGGAAGTTGAATATAAGGGTACATTCCTGCTAAACCCAGGGAGATGTTGGCTGAGAGAGCCAGAGCGGACCTGTGCAGCAGAGCTAAGCTGCTGCAGGCTAGTGGCCTAAGAAAGGCCAGAGTCTGGCAGGGGTGACCACCCTAGCCTTGACACCCAGGTGGGGTGTGTATGTGGACTTTTATGTTTTGTTGAAGAAACGCTATATGGACTCTGTTTACGTTGGTCGTACTGTGAATAAAGACTGGCAGGAGCCAGGTTTAAAGGAAACCCGCGTCTCCAGAGAGTAATTCTACGTGGTCGGTGCCAATTCCGGTCTGAGAGTTGGCGATCCGCAGGCAAGTGCACCCCGCTTGCTTACAGCGTCCATGACTCTATTCATTTTACACGTGGACGGTTACAACTGTGCATTCTCTCTGACCAAAGAACTAAGGAGGTAACTAGGGAGGTACATGCAACCGTTATCAGCTGCATAGGGCTAGTCATCTGATGGACCAAGTAGCATTGATAAATGTAAGGTTCTGCACATGGGCAGGAGAAACGGATGTCACCAATATACTAAATGGGGTATTGCTAGGGAAAAGTGATATGGAAAAAGACCTGGGGGTACTAGTGGACTGTAGACTTAACTGGAGTAACCAATGCCAGTCAGCTGCTGCAAAAGCAAATAGAGTCTTGTGGTGCATTAAAAGAGGTATAGGGGCAAGGGACGAGAACATTATCCTTCCATTATATAAGGCACTTGTCAGGCCCCACATGGAATACTGTGTGAAGTTCTGGACACCGGAGCTCAGGAAAGACATTGCATTGCTTGAGGGGGTTCAAAGAAGGGCAACTAAACTAATAAACATAATGGGAGGACTGGAATACCCAGAGAGGCACCAAAACTGGGATTATTTACACTGGAAAAAAGACGTCTAAGGGGCAACCAAATAACTATGTATAAATACATGAGGGGACAATACAAGGATCTCTCCCAGGATCTGTTTATACCCAGGCCTGCGACGGTAACGAGAGGGCATCCGCTGCTTCTAGAAGAAAGCAGGTTTCTTCTCCACAGAAGGGGGTTCTTTACTGTAAGAGCAGCGAGACTGTGGAACTCTCTGCCTGGGGATGAGGTGATGGCAGAATCCATAGAGGAGTTTAAGAGGGACTAGATGTCTTTCTAGAGGGGAAGGATATTACAGGATATAGACATTAGGTGACCAGCGGGGTTGGTGATCCGGGTCTACAGACAGGTAGGAACTATCAGAGGTTGATCCGGGGATTATTCTGACTGCCTTCATGGAGTCGGGAAGGAACGTTTCCCCCCAAAATGGGGTAAAATGGCTTCTAATTCATTGGGGTTTTTTTTGCCTTCCTCTGGATCAACAAGGGGAGTAGAGACAGGCTGAACTAGATGGACATTGCCTTTATTCAGGCTAACATACTATGTCACTATGTTACGCTGAATGGCTCTTTTTATTGGAGCCTTGGCCCTTAATTACAGCCACCAGCCCTCTCATAATTGGCGCTCCCCTGCATAGAGATTCTTGTATCAGTGAGCAGCGGAGAAACATCTCCTGGTCAGATAGATTTCTGTTGCTGATGGGAGGTCAGAATTTGGTGCAAGCAGCATGAATCGCTGACCCCTTCCTGTCAGCCGGTCAGAACATGTCAGCACCGCCATCTAATCTGCAGCAACTACAAGAAGCTTCCTGTCCGCAGGGGCCGGTATTCCTGCAGGACCATTTAATCACCGAGTCGAATCTACACCGCGATGAATCGCTGAGGGTCACTAGAGTCCAACGCTACCAGATGCATAAAAGGATAGTTTAGTTTGGAAAACCCGTTTTCTAATACTTTATTAAAGAATTCAGCGTTAATAGAGGGATCTTATTTAAGCCCTGAACAATTACAAAAAACATCTCTTCCCCCTGGAGGAGCCGGCGCTTCATGCTTTGCACAGAGAGCCCATTGATTTTAATGGGAATTGTGCAATCCCTCATGGTGCCTGCGGTGGCGCTACAGAAGAAAGTAAACTCTTGCTGCCAGGATCTCCCAGATCGCAGCATCAGCATTCCCTGTGATCAGATTATTGGGGAGACCTTTGGGTAGATCCCAAATGGAACCACCCCCACCTGATTTGTAACTCTTGGTAGGAATGTTCAGATCTTCGTAGCTGCAGAGCGTTCCACAGGCGGCTGTCATGTAACGCCGATCGTGGTCCCTGCGATCTGCTGTTAGGCATCTAAACTTTACATCAGTTCGTAGAGTTCATAGCCAAGTGCGACTCTATCAAAGCCAAACTACCTATTTACTAGTAATTTAGCGAACCGCCAAGAAGTCATTCATTTCTTTCCCTCTCAGCCCTCAATAATGACAATATTAAAAAGTCCAAAAAAGTTCAAAAACTTCCTAGCTGAAAAAATATTATTTTTCCTCCCAAATGAACTCTATGGGTGTCCATTTACTGCGATGCACTTTGATGTGAAGCGAAGCTGGCATCAATTAGAACACGATTCGCACTGGCCGGGCTGGTAACAATTAGCGGGACTCGTGTCGCTCAGGTGGTTTGGATCCGTTTTATAGCCTACATGAATTGGCCCAACGCTCCGCGCCCGGCGATCGCGTTACATATGAATGGCAGATTGTGCGACTTGTTGAAAATATTAACAGGTGTCGCGGATCTCAAAGGCAATCCAGACAATTATGGGATTATTGGTTTTACAACAGTTGGGGGAAACTCAAATATCCGGCCCCCATGTCCACCTTTCTGGGGAGATAATGAACGTTTGAGCCGGGAAAGAAAAGCGGTTATAACGATCTGGAAATGATGGCGCACAAAACGGCAAAAACATCCCCTCCTAATATCGTGCCGATTCTTAACAAGGAACATGTGGTTAAGATTGCCGCTCTTCGGCGGTTTAGATTACGCTTCACATAGTTGGGTTTCAAGTCTAATAAGTTTGTACTGTTTAACCCCTTCAGAACTGCTGAATGCATATAAACGCCTTGCGCTCGTGAAGTGTGTATGGAGGGGCTTGGCAGCAGGGTCCGCTGCATACCCGGCAGCTATCAGCCGTTAACTGCCGTGATCACAGCCAGCTCTGATTGGAGCCGTTAACTGTTAACAAGCAGCGCTGACCGCTTGTCTAAACAGTCAGCGGAATGCAATTGGGAGGGGGTGCCTACTGAAGTCTCCCAGGGCTGCCATGCATAGATGCCAAGTCCTGCCCGAGGCAACATAAAAAAAAAACATTTAGTGCAATAATAAAGTACTGCAGTATATAGTACAAGCAAAAGTTAAAAAAATACTAAATGTTCCAAAACTCTCCTTTTACCATAAAAAACGACGCAATTAAAAAGCCCTCACATATTTGGTTTTGCCGTGTATGGAAAAGGCGCTATTAAAATATCACAATACTTCTCCCACACAGAGAAGGCCATGAAAAAAAAAATGACGGAACACCAGTATTGCAATTTTTTTGGGTATGCTGGTTCCCAAAAATTAGAATAAAAAGTGATCAAAAAAAGTACACACCCCAAAATTGTGCTAATAAAGCTGCAGCTTTCTGCGTAAAAAAAAAAAAATCCTCCGGGCGCATTCAGACGACCGTATATCGGCTGAGTTTTCACGCCCAGCTGATATACGGTGTCCCTCTCTGCAGGGGGAGAAGGCTGGAACAGCCGGGAGCAGTGCTCTGAGCTCCCGCCCCCTCTCTGCCTCCCCTCCACCCCCCTGCACTATTTTCAATGAGAGGCGGGCCAGGGCGGAGCTAATTCCCAGAACTTATCCCAGCCTCCTCTGATTGCAAATAGTGCAGAGGGGCGGAGAGGAGGCAGAGATGGAGCGGGAGCTCAGAGCACTGCTCCCGCCTCTTCCAGCCTCCTCCCCCTGCAGAGAGAGACGCCATATATTGGCCGGCGTGAATGCCCGGCCGATATACAGTCATCTGAATGCGCCCTCAGACAGCCCAAAAAAATAGAAAAAAGTCCCGGGTCTGAGAATTCTCTAAAAAAGCAATTTTTGTCTTAGAAAAAAGCTTCTTTAATTTTAAAAAATAGGAAAACATTAAAAAACGACATCAATGTGATCTCGCCGTAACTGTACCGACCCATAGAGCAAAGTTTATATGTTATTTTTACTGCACTGTGAACTCTGTAACAACTAAACCCACCAACAATGGTGCAAGTATTTAGTTTTTTTTCATTTCTCTCCACTTAAAACTTTTAAAAAGTTCTTCTGTTCATATAAAGTTCATTAAAAAATACAACTGGTCCCACAAACAACAAGCCCTCATACGGATATGTCAATGGAGAAATTATAAAGTTATGGCTCTTGGAAAGCGGGAACGAAAAACTGAAATGATAAAAATTAGCAATCTCTGTTCCTGAAAGGGTTAAGAATGAGAATTCTCAATAAGTAAAATGTAAATGACCAAGGAGTGAAACTCTACCCCGGACTATTGTTGTGCCCTCACCATACTAAGAATAGCAGGCTTAGTTTAATGAAATATTCGGGGTTAGACAATGAAACTCGGTCCACATCCCCCCACCCCTCCCCCACCCAAATATTTAACCATCAGGACTTGTAAAACTCCTATAAACCGCGGAGCAGGTGACGTGTTAATAACTTATAAAGTTTTATGATGTGGAGCCAAAAGGGTCTGCAGAGATTAATGAATTTCTAGCTTTTAAACCTGTCGCAACTAATTACATGTGATTTATTTCTTTGGCTTTGGAGGTTGATACGGCGAAAGAAAACACGTTTTTTTATTGTTGGGTCCAGTTTACGGCTCAAACACAACGCCGTGTTAGCGATTAGTGTTGTGCTGATTTATACTCCAGCGCCTGAACTGCGCCACAATGCCTCTAGGAAAGAACGCCTATGCAATGTAGAATGTAATGCGTCATACAGGACCGGACTTGTTTCAGCACTTCAGGCGCCATCCTTCCTGTGTTTAGGAGAGGAAAGGGTGCAAAATAAAAAAATAAGTCATATTTGCCTCCTTAAGTGGCCCCCTTGTCTAATACTGGAGCGCCGATCCTGGAAGATGCTGCAGTGGTCACATGCCATTCATTGTGCAGGTGACTGCTCAGCCAATCACAGTCTTCATCGATCACGTGACACAATCACCACTGAAGCCTATGGTGGACATTGTGTGCCCTCCAGGAGTCCACTGCAGGTATGAATGGGGGGGGCGGATGACTCCTCTCTTATGAGCCCAAGTTTTTGGGACTTGTAAGGGCTGAACGGACCCCCAAAACACCTCCTACATTGTTCCCATTCCGCTCTAGAGGGCTTCATGTTTCATCAATGGCAACAATAAATAGTTAATTCACCTGTCAGCTTGTAGTCCTCGCTGGTCCCGCTGTGGCAGGGGATCTGCTCGTCATCGCAGTCATCTTCAGCGCTAATCTTGGGCGTGGTGGGAATAACGGTCGGTGCTAAAAAAACAGCATTGTGAGCTTTAGGTTCCAGGTTACTTCTCTCACCATCATGTTTATGCAGACGTTACACACTGTGGACTTACATCGTCTCTCCAATTAAAGGGACCGTATTACCGCCTGCATATCTATTTAAAACCACATAGCGGGATATTTTTAATTTTTCTCATCTGTTTTCATTCTCTCATTGTAGATTCTGTTATTCTACTGTCTGTACATGACAATCGGGCGGCCATCTTGCCTGAGCTGCGATTAACAGCATTTAGAGATATTCTTTACAGCAGTTTTATAGACCAATCATACAATGGACAGAAACCAACCCATGGACTTCTGTAGGAGAGTGCTGTGGGTATGCTCTGTGACCTGTGCAGGGAGGAGGTAAGCTGTGACATCACCTATAGACTTGTATAGCACAGTCCTGTGGGCATGTTCTAGATCTGTGCAGGGAAGGGAAGGAGGTGAGCTGTGACTATTGTGAATGGTGGACACTGTGTTATCTATATATAGGTATCCCCCTCTCAGTGTTATCCTGTCTGTGATAATAATGAGATGACCTCTGAGAGGTTTCCTCTACAGAACAGGAAGTGTCAGACTATTATTAGGCTTAGTGTCAACTGTGCGGGGAGGGGGGGAGGTGAGCTGTGACTATTGTGAATGGTGGCTCCTGTGTTATCTATATGTAGGTGTCTCCTCTCAGTGTTATCCTGTCTGTACGGGGAGGGGAGGAGGTGAGCTGTGACTATTGTGAATGGTGGTCCTGTGTTATCTATATATGGGCTTCACCTCTCTGTGTAATCCTGCCTGTACAGGGAGGGGAAGAGGTGAGCTGTGACTATTGGTAATGGTGGATCCTGTGTTATCTATATATAGGTGTCACCTCTCAGTGTAATCCTGCCTGTACAGGGAGGGGAGGAGGTGAGCTGTGACTATTGTGAATGGTGGTCCTGTGTTATCTATATATAGGTATCTCCTCTCAGTGTAATCCTGTCTGTTCAGGGAGAGGAGGTGAGCTGTGACTATTGTGAATGGTGGCTCCTGTGTTATCTATATATGGGCTTCACCTCTCAGTGTAATCCTGCCTGTACAGGGAGGGGAGGAGGTGAGCTGTGACTTTTGTGAATGGTGGCTTCTGTGTTATCTATATATCAGCATCACCTCTCAGTGTAATCCTGCCTGTACAGGGAGGGGAGGAGGTGAGCTGTGACTATAGTGAATGGTGGCTCTGTGTTATCTATATATGGGCGTTCCCTCTCAGTGTAATCCTACCTGTGTAGGGAGGGGAGGAGGTGAGCTGTGACTATTGTGAAAGGTGGCTCCTGTGTTATTTACATATAGGTGTCTCCTCTCAGTGTAATCCTGTCTGTGATGATAATGTCTATTGAAAAGTTTTCTCTACAGAACGGGCAGCTTAGTGGTCGGTGTGAGAACTGTAGGATTTTAGGAGTTTCATAAAACATAGATTGTGGCGTCAAAAAAAAAAAAAATCAACAAAAATTATTTAAAAATATGTTTAACGTTAAAACTTATACAACTTATAACTTCATCTCACATTTTGCAGGTCCACATGGTAGACCATTATTAAAACCACAACAGTGCGATCAGGTGATGACGTGGAGAGCGGATAACGCGTCCAGTAATTTATCCAACACCCAGTCTTCCATGCAGTCCACTCACACTAGCCAAGGGACTGGACCTGTGAATCCTCACGCTGATCCTCCTTCCTCCCAGCCTGGTCACTCCAGGAAAAGGAGAGATTCAGAACAGGCATACTCCCAGGAACTCTTCTCAGGTCCCTTCCCTGAGTCACAAACAACGGTTCATGAGCCGCCTGAGGAGTTTGCTGTGACCGATGTCCAAAATTTGGACCTTTCACAGTCTCAGAGTGATGAGGGTGGGGACTTCCAAGAAGCGTCTCAAGAGGTATATGTTGATGATGATGAGACACAGTTGTCTGTCAGTGAGGTTGTTGTTAGGGCAGTAAGTCTGAGGGAGGAGCAGACTGAGGATTCAGAGGATGAGCTGGTGGATGATGAGGTGACTGACCCCACCTGGGTTGGTAATCCTACTGAGGACAGGGCTTCAGAGGGGGAGGCAAGTGCAGCAGCATGACAGGTTGGAAGAGGCAGTGGGGTGGCCAGGGGTAGAAGCATGGCC
Organism: Eleutherodactylus coqui; assembly: GCF_035609145.1. Classification (NCBI taxonomy): domain Eukaryota; kingdom Metazoa; phylum Chordata; class Amphibia; order Anura; family Eleutherodactylidae; genus Eleutherodactylus; species Eleutherodactylus coqui. The sequence continues at coordinate 107,770,901 of NC_089848.1, forward strand.
AGAGCAAGTAATCCCCCAACTGTTCCCCACAGCACCTCCTCACGGCAAGCTCCCGTGCAGAGGGCTAGGTGTTCGAAGGTCTGGAGGTTTTTTAATGAAAACGCGGATGACCGACGAACAGTGGTGTGCAACCTGTGCCGCAATAAGATCAGCAGGGGAGCCACCACCACCAGCCTCACCACCACCAGCATGCGCAGACATATGAAGGCTAAGCACCCGACGAGGTGGAACGAAGGACATTCACTGCCTGCGGGTCACACCACTGCTTCTTCCCCTGTGTCACATGCTGGCACTGAGATACAATCCCCATCCGAGGACGCAGGCATTAGTGTCTCCCGCCATGCATCCACCCCTTCACCTGCAGGGTCCTCCACTGCCTCCACCAATGTGTCCCAGCGCAGCGTTCAGCTGTCCATAACACAAAGATTAACCCTTTCCAATCCACTGTCTGACGTCTAAAGACATTCTGATTAAGGGGCTGTACAGCTTCAATGTTGGAAGACATCCGGCAGGGTATTCTTACTGTATATTACTGGCTGCCCTGTTGTCGGGGGCCTCTCCGGCATGTAACATACTGCAGTACTGGCTCTAGCCAGCAGATGCCGGCATTGTATAGTGACAGAAAGAGAAAGCCCCCTAGGGAACCCTGAATCCAAAACTGGATTGCAAAGGGTTAAAGCATAAGCTCAAATATGCAGTCACCCACCCACCTGCACAAATCGCTAAACATGCATATCTCCAAACTGCTGAGCCTGGAGATGCTGCCATATAGGCTGGTAGAAACTGAGGCTTTCTGCAACCTCATGGCGGCAGCCATTCCTTGCTACTCGGTCCCCAGTCACCACTATTTTTCCCGCTGCGCCATCCATGCCCTATACCAGCACGTGTCACGGAATATCAACCATGCCCTCACCAACGCGGTTACTGGGAAGGTCCAATTAAACACCAACATGTGGACAAGTGCTGGCGGGCAGGGACACTACATCTCTCTGACGGCATATTGGGTGAACTTGGTGGAGGCTGGGACCGAGTCTGATCCTGGGTCCGCTCACGTGCTACCCACATCGAGGATTGCGGGTCCTACCTCGGTCATGATTTTTCCGACGCTCGGTCAAAATCGGCCTCCGTGGCGGCATTTTTGGGCATCCACTGGAGCACGGAGGTTTGGGGCGTGGGGCGATTCTTTTCATTTTTTTTTTTTCTCTTTGCAATCTTCCTCAACTGGCAGAAGCGTCGTTGTGTGCCCGGTTGCTCGGAAGGGGTGCCCGGGTCAGACGGTCACCCGCCAGCTTCCATGGCTGGACAGGCAGAGTGGGGACTCGGGGGCACCGTGGCTCTGTCTCAAAGGGAGGTGGCTGCAGTGCGTTGACTCAAGTGTGCATGTCCCCACTCGTTCTCAGTGCTTTGAGAAAATAGGTCAAAGACCACCAGCTCTCGCCCAGTACTCCCGGACAAAGGCGGGTTCACCCGAACCCCCGGGACGAGAGGATAGGGCCACTCCTCTTTCGCGTGCCGCTCCGCGCAGGGGCAGTATTGTTTCGTCGGACTTCAGGAGCCAGAAGGACCAGCCTATGGTGTCCCCGTGCTCCCGTTGGCGAATTAGGCGAAGGCGTGCGCCTTACCCTGTCTGGGATGGGGGCAGCTGGACGCTACGCTGGGAAAAATTTCAGTACGCTGTGGACGCAGGCTCATGCCTGTGTCCTGGGGGGGATTGGACAGCAACACAGGAGAAGAGGCAGTGGTGTCACCCACAGCTGGTGATTGGCCTTCGTTCCACCTAGTGTGGTGCTTAGCTAAAATGTTCCAGCGCGTCTGCCTTGCTGATTATGGTCTGGCCCAAGTAAATTGTTAGGAGGGTGACCACCAGGCTCTTGCCCACAATTTGGCTTAATAGTGGGACCTGGGAGCCTCAGATGCACCATGCATGCTGCCCCTGCTGTTTCCTATCCGTTTCTGTGTTGTTTCCATCACTTTCTGATGTTTTCAGGTGAATCACACACCCTCCCCTATGCGGAGCATGGGTCACCTTGAAAAATGCTCAATGGGGTTCGTTACTTGAAATGAGCTCTCGAGCATTACGGAAAGTTTGACTCGAGTAACGAGCACCCGAGCATTTTGGTGCTCGCTCATCTCTAATGATTAACCTTCATTTAGTTCAAACCAGAAAATCCTTTTAAGTAGCTGTAGAGATAAGACATTTTCTGAGCATTTTTTTTTTGTTTCTTCTTTAAATGAAACTATTTCTAAAAGTTTTCTCCATCTTCAGAAATGACCTAATGCTGCGTTATGGAATGCAATCCGTTTTTTTTCTGTATCTCCTCTAAGCTCATGAGTTCCCAACAGAGATAGTAGTTAGACAGCCCAGGGTCGTTAGTGGAATGCCAGATTCCCGTCTTTCTTTGTAGTGATAAGACATAGAGATGCCCTCCAGCTCTGAATACTTAATGGGGCTCAGATCTAATCCAATTCCAATGCATCTGATCCAAAAAGCCAACAGCGCGGTCATGAGAAAATATTCTGTGGTTCCATTTAAGTGATGCGCTGCTTCCACGATGAACATGCCTATGTCCCCGACGGGCAATCCTAATCAGTTCTCGGGACCCGGGCCTTCTTCACCCCACAACACTGTACATAAGTCAGAGCTGACTTTGATTCATTAACCAATTAAGAGCAAGACACAATGTGGCCATTTGCTGGAATAATGCTAGGCCCCTAACAATATACATTAGCGATGATGACAGATGCAAATGACCATAATGGGCCATCTACAGGATGTGGAGAGAGGACACTGTGTGCAACATTAATGCTCCCTCTATTAGGGACCGTAAATCCAAGTAAATTGGCTGTAGGATAGATTATCAATGAAGGAACACAAAAGCATTAGCGATAATGTAACTGTACAATAAATATATGTCAGGCAGATGGAAATAAGGAAGCATGTGCGCATATATAATGCACGGCCGGCCGCGGATTTACCTTCAACTTCACAACCCAAAAGCTCCATTCGCAGCCCAAGTCCCAACACCGATGCTCTTTCAGGAATGATACGGATGAATCTGGTTGGGATGGATGCAAAAGTGCGCAATTCTGGAGTATCGTAATTTGTATTGCCTTCAAATGTCTAGAAATACAAAATTCAAAGTATATTAGCAAGATTCTTGTCAACTAATGAGCGGCCATCAGATCCTACTGGCTCAGGAATGGATATTGTCCTCCATCCTAGCAAATATCTCCAGATGTCTCCCAACCATCCGGGATTCAGTGGGAGAGTCCCGCCATCACAAGAGGCAGAAGACCCATCCTACAGAGAGGGACATACTGCCGGTGCAGCTGAGACAATATTACTGTAAGGGGGTCTTTGAGGGTCAGTATCACTGTGAGGGGGTCTCTGGGGGACAATATTACTGTGAGGGGGTCTTTGAGGGTCAGTATCACTGTGAGGGGGTCTCTGAGGGACAATATTACTGTGAGGGGATCTCTGAGGGACAATTTTAATGTGAGGGGGTCTCTGAAGGACAATATTACTGTGAGGGGGTCTTTGAGGGTCAGTATTACTGTGAGGGGGTCTCTGAGGGACAATATTACTGTGAGGGGGTCTCTGAGGGGCACTATTACTGTGAGGGGGGTCTCTGAGGGACAATATTAATGCGAGGGGGTCTTTAAGGGACAATATTACTGTGAGGAGTCTCTGAGAGACAATATTAATATGAGGGGGTCTTTGAGGGACAATATTACTGAGGGGGTCTCTGACGGTCAGTATCACTGTGAGGGAACAATATTACTGTGAGGGGGTCTCTGAGGGGCACTATTACTGAGGGGGTCTCTGAGGGGCACTATTACTGTGAGGGGGTCTCTGAGGGGCAGTATTACTGTGAGGGGGTCTCCTAGGGTCAGTATTACTGTGAGGGGGTCTCCTAGGGTCAGTATCACTGTGAGGGGGTCTCTGTGGGACAGTATTACTGTGAGGAGTCTCTGAGGGACAATATTGATGTGAGGGGGTCTTTGAGGGACAATATAACTGTGAGGGGGTCTCTGACGGTCAGTATCACTGTGAGGGGGTCTCTGAGGGACAATATTACTGAGAGGGGACTCTGAGGGGCACTATTACTGTGAGGGGGTCTCTGAGGGGCACTATTACTGTGAGGGGGTCTCTGAGGGGCACTATTACTGTGAGGGGGTCTCTGAGGGGCACTATTACTGTGAGGGGGTCTCTTAGGGGCAGTATTATTGTGAGGGGGTCTCTGATGGTCAGTATCACTGTGAGGGGGTCTCTTAGGGCAGTATTACTGTGAGGGGATCACTGAGGGGCACTATTAATGTGAGGGGGTCTTTGAGGGACGATATTACTGAGAGGGGGTCTCTGAGGGACAATATTACTGTGAGGAGTTTCTGAGGGACAATATTACTGTGAGGGGGTCTCTGACGGTCAGTATTACTGTGAGGGGGTCTCTGAGGGACAATATTACTGAGAGGGGGTCTCTGGGGAAAGTATTGCTGTAAGAGGGTCACTAAGGTACATTATTACTGCGCGGGAACACTAAGCAGTCCTATTACCTTAAGGACTCTCTAATGGGCTATATTACTGTGGGCAGTATTATAGTAAAAGGTCACTGAAGGACACTATTACTGTGAGGGGGTCTCTTGAGGGACAATATTACTGTGAGGGGTCATTATGGGGCAGTATTATAGTAAAAGGTCACTGAAGGACACTATTACTGTAAGGGGGTCTCTGAGGGACACTATTACTGTGAGGGGGTCTCTTGAGGGACACTATTACTGTGAGGGGGTCTCTTGAGGGACACTATTACTGTGAGGGGTCATTATGGGGCAGTATTATAGTAAAAGGTCACTGAAGGACACTATTACTGTGAATTATCACAAAGGGCGTAGTTTAGCATATGAGGAGCAGGGCCTAATTTTAAGGAATTACCACTGTGTGCTGCAATAATTGACCCTCTTTTCGCTGTACCAGGGTCGGGGCGTACGATGTAACTGCACCGCGGTCTACATTATACACATTAATGTAAAGATGCCATAGAAATTGACGTTCATCCAATATATTAAGTAAGACGGGCTGTCAACTATCCCATCACTTGGTATCGCAGCGCCCCAGGCAACTACCTGCCTGAACGTGTCTAGCAGAGAAGCTCCAGCCGCATCATGGAATACATTATGCATAATCACCTTGTTCGGGTTCGTACCGATTGCGTCTGGCAGCGACGGAATGAGATCCACTTCCAGCAATTTGTCATCTAATCAAAGGATATTTAACTGAAGGTTCCTCTATTATTTGTACGCCGGATTAACCTGATGCCAGCGTTAAAGATTTAAAGGTGTCAAACTTCATTCTTGTAATGTGACTCAAGTCGAGACTCATCCTTGGGACTTTCTAGAATTCTCTTTTATTATAAAGGGTCTTGGAATATTTAGCATCAATAATGCGGCCCGTCTAACGGACGCATCTAGTTCTATGAATATTAGATATAGATGAAAGAGCTACATATAAAGCCGTGCCGCTAATCTTGTTCTCTGATTCCCCGTACATCATTCTCAGCCTCTGGTGTTGCGAAGACTAAAACCTGAACTTGGGACTCGGTGTAACGCGGTCCTCTTACTAGAGATGCATCAACTAATCTGATATTTGGACCAATTGGCGGCTGTCAAGTTGTATAGATCCAGCCGGCAGTCAGATCCACCAAGCTCTAGACCAGCCCATCGGTCGGGGCGCTTGTTTCCTTACCTTTGCTTTGTTCTTCTTGGAGTCCATGATATGTTCCCAGTCTTGCCCGTTATTGCTATATCCAATTTTGAACTTTCTCATAAAGACTTTATTCTCCCTGTGTTTGCCACCCTGAATGATAATTCCACGGACAGTCTTCTCCTCTCCCAGGTCAATCTGCAGCCATTCATTGGTGTATACATGTTCAGCTGGGGGAGGAAGTGCCCAACCGTTGTGGCTGGTTAACAGACGGGCATGCTCCGGAAGCCACTTGCGATCAACCTCATTTGAAGCTGTAATTTGGGAATCGGATATGAGTCCGGAAACCATTCCTAACATTCCAGAACATGGATAATCTGCAAGATAGAAGACGATGAAATATGGAAATGTGTTTTATCTTTATATATAAAATAGGATGTAGGTACGTATGTATGTATGTGCCTCCATAACTCATCAACACCTGGAGCATTTTCAACCAAACTTGGTACATAGATAACCCATCCCATGGGGACAAATTTGGTAGGGTCAACACAGCGTTTTTGATTTTTAATTACGCCAGTATTACACAGACCTCCTGCTCCTCAGATAATAATATATTACACAGATGACCTCCTCCTCATATACTAATATATTAAATCAGTACACACATATATGCCCCCACACACATTTAAATTCTTTTCATGTCTAAAAGTAAAATTAATGGTCAACGCTGGGAAATTAGCTACCGTGTTTCCCCGAAAATAAGACAGTGTCTTATATTAATTTTTGTTCAAAGAGGTTTAACCTTTTTACATGTATAGCTGCCTGGACACTATTTAAATTGACTTTTTTAAATTAACTGTTAGCACGGCTTAATTTTGGAGTAGGGCTTATATTTCAAGCATCCTCAAAAAGCCTGAAAAATCATATTGCATCCTCAAAAATTCTGGAAAATCATGCTATGTCTTATTTTCAGGGTATGTCTTGTTTTCAGGGTAACAGGGTAGTTATTTATATAGTGGCAGCATATTCTGCAGAATTAAGGTATACACTTTATTGACAAAAGTATTGAACGCACTTAGCAGATGATATAATTGGATTTTTAGGAGGCGACTTGCGGCCGTCGGAGGGAGCGCCCGGCGCAAGCCTGGCGGCGTGCCCTGGGCTGTTGTGGCATCGCCCGGGGGTCACCTGGTTGGGTTGGCGTCCGGTCTGGGGTCAGGCGTGGGATCCGCTGCGCTGCTGAGTGGGGCATCTGCGGCCGGGCTTGGAGTTCCCCTGTTAGGGGGCGTGGCCATTCTATATGCATTACCGGCCAGCGTGTCACCAAGTCCTGCCCCGACCTAGGCGGAGCTTTTGGTATTCAGCTCCACAGACACTATCAGTCCCTGCCAGTGTTTGCTTGTTCTCCAGCTAACACCCACTCAGGTTTCTCTCCTAGTCTGCTGACCTGGTTTTGCTCTGACTTGGATTTAGTCTGTTCCTTGTTTGTTCTTTGTTGGTTACTTGGCGCTCTAGTCCGCTGTTATTTATACAGTTTGTCTCTCGGTTAGTTGGTCTCTCCTGTCCTTGTCCTGGAGTTGCCATCAGTGCAGAATGGGGACCGCCGCCCAGTTGTTGCCCTGGGGTTTAGCCCAGGGCGGCAAGTAGGTAGGGACAGGGGAGAGGGTTGGTTGTTAGGGACTTCCAGTCTTCCGTTCCTAACCGACCCTGACATGGATTTTATTACCATTTTTCAATCTTGTGTTGGCCGCCATTGGCCTTAATGAGTGCAGTCACCCTCCACGGCCACTTTCCATCAATTCCCATAGATGTATGGAGGAATTTGCCTCCATTCTTCGATGAGAGCTTCAGATAGTGAGGCGGGCCAACAGGGGACTCTGGAAGGTCCAAAAGCTCAATGTCCCACCCCCATACTCCATTATCAGATGTACACCAGGGCATGTGATGGTTTCTGTACTGGGATCTCCTTTCTATCTAATGCTCTCACATCACCTGACCGCACCGGACTGCTGGGGGGCCAATACTATTGAGAACATAGTGTAGAAATACAATAGCAGGTCAATGAATCACTGCAGCCTGCAATCTACTGCCATTCATTATCTTTGGCTGGGTTGTCAGACATCGAGGAGAAGGTCGCTACAGTTGCAACAAATTATCTCAACAAAACAAAAGCTATTGAAGAGGCAAGGAAGTTTTGTGCCGCCATTTATTTAATACGTTAGGTTGTTTTTTTCTGGATTCAACCCCACCCCATGTGAAGGTAGGTAGCTCCAGGGATGTCTGGCAACTTGTGCCCCTCCAGACTTCACTGAAGTTCCATATCATAGTGCAAGCTAAAGGACCTAGGATTCGCCAAGAAAAGTTTGATAAACTTGGATCCATTGAAATTAATTGAGCAGAAGTGCTCATGTGAAGACACTCCAGAGCTCCCATCTCCTAATCATGAGGGTACCACCACTGGTGAGCAAGTTCTGTGGATAAGGGGATACTAGATTTTGTGTTAAAACCCCTTTAAAGGGTTTTTTGGTACTCCAATACTGGTGACCTATCCTTAGGATAATTGTTGGGGGTCCTGAACTCGGGACTCCCACCAGTTAGCTGTTTCAAGAGGCTTCAGTGTATAATAGCTGCAGCCTCTTCATTGCGTAGCAGGCACAATGGGGTACATTTCCTAGTGGCAGTACCTGGTATAGCAGCTCAATGGGTTGGGTTGTTCCCAAGCCACATGATGTCATTGGTCAGAGAAGAAGCCTCAGTGTTCACCTGAGGTCCCAAGTGGCAGAAAAGATCACTAATATTGGAGTCCCTGAAAATGCTTTTAACTACAGAAGGTGCAGAGGTTGAAGTTGGACCCAAGCCTTGGTGCCAGGGGAGGACCTACCTAAGAGAAAAGCAGTATCCTAAACAGCACTGATTGTCGGTGGTACACAACTGTACCCCTTCTAACCCATTTCCTCCATGTGTAAACTTAGCCCTTTAACCTGAAAAAGTACTGTCAGACAGTGTCTTAAAGGGGTTTTCCCGTTGTCAACTATTATCTATCATTAGACTAAGCCATCAATAGCAGGTCTGTTGCAGGGAACCTCTCTGATGACTGGGTCGATCTACTCATGCATCAAGCTGATTTCTGCAGGAAGCAGACAGCTCCATTCTCACTGCAGTGGCCAGACTTGCTATTACACCCATTAACTTCAATAGGAATTTTGTCTGTAATACCATGCTTGGCCACTGCAGAGAGAATGGCGCTGTGTGCTTCCTGTTAAAATCAACTCAGTGCACAAGTGCACTAGTCAGGCTAACATCTGATTGGTGGGGAACCTGGCCAGAGGAATCCGGCGGTTCTACTATGGATGGCCTATCCCAAGGATATCTACAGCTGGACACCCACTTTAAATCTTAGCACATCCTGAGGGCACACATGGCACTTCCTTCCCCTTGACAGAGCCTTTTCCTATCTGATACCTCTCTCGCTTCCCCGTCCTGCTCTCAGAAATGGAGATGTTTGGCCTGACATGATATTATAAATACCTTTTGCTTCGGCTGCAGTAAAGGGAACAGAAAACTCCAAACATTTTCTTAGTGTTGTCTGTGCATGACAGCCTAAATGAAGCCACACAGCTGCGCTCAGGTGTTTATATCACATTAAATGGATACCTGGGGACCAGAGACGCTGGGAGTCAGGCGCAATCAACTCTTAATTGCACACACAGGGGCCCTGCGAACATCAGCAATGCAGTTCACTTGGTGCTAAATTGGCTCGCTAACCCAAAACAATAATGTTGTGTGTATCGTGTGCGAATACGTAATTGTATCAATTAATAACAAAGGTGCAGTCGCAACAGCGAGGAAAGCCAAAATCACAAAGTTACCTTGTAAAGAGGGAAAGAATGTTACTGCGCCGCTCAGAGCGAAATCATTACAAAGGAATTAGGGAACGACGGTGCCAAAGGGCGAGGAGAACAATGTGACGCGAGGTCAGCAGCGCCACAATGCTGCAGGTGAAGGAGGCGGCCGGGGCCTATTACTTCTCCAATAAAGACTTTTACTATGTGGCAATTACAAGTTGACTTATTATAGTTTAGTCTGCAGAGTATTGGTGAGGACTGGGCAACATTTGCAATGAACTCTAGAATTCTATATCGTCATTCCAGTAGAAGTCCGCTTTGTGCCGCTCTTGTGGTCACTGATTTCCATAAGGAGGTAAAGTCACATAAAAGTTGGGAAATTGGAAGATTCTTTATTATGCGCTCAACTTACCTGAAATTTTACAGCCATAGACTTCAAATCTCAGTGAAATGCCATTCTCCCAAGTTACGGGGCGCAGTTTGACGAAGCGAGTGAGGACGGGCTTGGGGAAGGCGCTGTATACAACATCTATGGGGTTGGTGTTTCCGGCAAATACCTGTAGAAGTTAAGAGTCTAAGTTAGAATCCACTAAACTTCCAGAAGACTCCAGCAAAAATGGCGCTCTCTATATTCCAGCCTTACTCCGTGTCCGCCAATACTAATGCCTACTTGGCAATAGTAGTATTTGTAGGAGCATGCAGTTACAATGCCAGGTGACAGCGCGGTGACCGCAAGCCCAGTGCTTCAGTTATAGTATAATGTAGTAGCCACCTTCCTAGGGCGAGCAGCGCATCCTTCTGTTTACATGATGATGAAGGCATAGATACTGGAGTACTGTCTCTTTTTGACCCTTCTAGGTGCGGTTAGTACTGCCTCCCGGTCTCTTCCAGTATATAATGTAGGTACAGATAGTACTGCCTCCTTGTCTTTTCCAGTATATGATGTAGGTACAGATAGTACTGCCCCCCTTGTCTCCCCCCTGTAAATGCTGTAGGTACAGATAGTACTGCCTCCTGGTCTCTTCCAGTATATGATGTAGGTACAGATAGTACTGTCCCCCTGTCTCTCCCAGTATATGATGTAGGTACAGATACTGTCTCCCTGTCTCTCCCAGTATATGATGTAGGTACAGATACTGCCTCCCTGTCTCTACCAGTATATGATGTAGGTACAGATACTGCCTCCCTGTCTCTCCCAGTATATGATGTAGGTACAGACAGTACTGTCTTCCTGTGTCTCCCAGTATATGATATAGGCAGTTAGTACTAACTCTGTCTCTTCCAGTATATCATATATGCAGAAATAGTATTGCCTCCCTGTCTCTCCAAGAATATGATATAGGCAAAGATAGTACTGCCTTCCTGTTTCTCCTAGTATATGATGTAAGTACAGATAGAACTGCCTCCCTGTCTCTCCTAGTATATGATATAGGAAAGATAGTACTGCCTCCCTGTGTCTCCCAGTATATGATGTAGGTACAGATAGTACTGTATTCCTGTCTCTCCCAGTATATGATATAGGCAGAGATAGTACTGCCTCCCTGTCTCTCCCAGTATATGATGTAGGTACAGATAGTACTGCATTCCTGTCTCTCCCAGTATATGATACAGGCAGAGATAGTACTGCCTCCCTGTCTCTCCCAGTTTATGATGTAGGTACAGATAGTACTGCCTCCCTGTCTCTCTGAGTATATGATATAGGCAGAGATAGCACTACCTGTCTGCTTGCGCATGAAATAAGTATTGGAGCTTGAACCTGCTGATGCGGAGGGCGGTGAGAGAAGTATGGCAGCTGAGCTCCAAAATTCAAAGATGCTCATATTGCAAGTAGGTTTTACTCTGGATAAGAGCGTGACATTGCCGACTAACCTGCCCGCACCCCGAAGGGCGGATGCTCATTATTATACAAGCTCCATGTGCCTGCAGCCGCTACGTCTCGTAATTGAAACTTATGTGACAGAACTAAAGTCTATAAGGTAAGTCTCTGTCCAGGGTGAAATGGCTGACAACAGGGAACAATGGAATGCATGGTGATAGGATAGGGTGCGGTTTAATAAATTAAATATTGTGTTAGATAAAAAACATTTGTGGATAAGTACGAGGACATAAATCTCATATTCCTATCGCTGCAGTTTAAATGGTAACACCATGTAAAACTAAAAGCCCCCCCTACTCCCGCCCCCCGCAGGGACCTTCGTTTTATTTTAGCCGTTAACAGAAGTGAGCGGCGGCCTAAAATAACAATTTACCACAAATCATGTTTTATGTATTTCAACTGCTTTTTATAAACGTTCCCCTATAAATGTGGCTCTGGGGTGGGGGTGGGGGGGCAGTTACTTTCTTCGCCGGTGCGGGCCTTTGTGCTTTTATGGTCCCGTATCTTGCATTCTATATACGAGTCTCTTAAGTCCTTTTAAATTGCACAGAACTGTTTTGGGAAACTGTAGCACCGGCGAGCGAGCGGAGGGGTACGAGGTGGGAGTAGAGGCGACCTCTAATAACGGCCTTCATGGGATTCTGATATTAGTATGATCTTTATTGTAAATTCTTACTAGTTGCTATGATTTTTAATTTACAAGCTGCAAAAAACGGCCCTTTGACTCTTACCAGATGCTTATTTCCATCCTTGAGGGTAATCCAGTCCTCTCCGTTGGAGCTAATATCCACTTTATACAACTTGATGTAATACTTTTTCTTGGTCTCCTTTGATATGGCTCCCTGGATTCCAATTCCAGAAACAAATCGGAGCAGTCCGAGGTCTACCTGCATAACGAGAACAGACAGAATGGGCTTTTATGGGATCTTCATATAATGAATGCTGAACATAATGAGTTACATCACCTCACGGAGTCGGCCCGATTGGACAATCAATCACTTTTTATTAGAAAATGTCTCCAAAAAGAAGCTGAGCGCCCCAATCAGCTGTGATCCACAAGGGTCCCTGGCAGCACCACCGCACCTTTTTATACAGCGTCCATTAAGATCAAGAGCAGCATTCATAATTCTGCATGCTTTAGAGCTGAAATCTCCCAGCAGTGCTTGCTGGCTTCACACAGAATTGTGCAGCAGAATAGCATTGTGGGAAATCACACATTATCCCATGTCCTGTAGATATTCTGTGCATACGAAGGACTTGCAATCATGGCACAACTGGCTTAAAGGGATTGTCAAGTAGTAAACTATTGGTCTCTTATGTGCAGGATAAGGGATCCCTGATGGTTAGCTGTTCAGCAGGCCGATGTGCTCATACATCTGCAGGAAGCAGACAGCTCTGTTCTCACTGTAGTGGCCAGGCTTGGTATTACAGGCATTGGAGTGACTGGAAACTTCGGCTGTAATACCAAGTCTGACCACTGCAGTGAGAATGGAGCTGCCTGCTTCCTGCAGAAATCAGCTCAGTACATGAAGGCACTGGACAGGCAAAAAACGGATTGCAGGAGTCCCTGGCAGCAGACCCCGGCTGATCTAAGCATACGCCATAAGTAGTTTCCAACTGGACAAGCCCTTTAAGTACATACATCTTGTCATGCCAGTTCATATTGAAGTCCAAAATACAATCCTTTGAAAAAACGACATGAACTATAGGATCAGTATTGCTTATATTGACGTGCAATAGCTGCGCGCACCTTAATGTCTTCCCCTTACATCTTGCATGTCCGTATAGTATGTAATCCATCTATGCTATAAAGCAGGGCCTTCTTGCTACATATAACATACTATTGAACCATATGGAGCCCCTGTTAAGTCTCGGTTGAGGCAGATTGATAGCAAACCCATCCTGCTCCCGGTGTTCCTACATACAGCAGTAATGTCCCATCTCCTAGATTCTAGCCGCCTCGCTCTATCTGGCATTGCGCTCGTATTTGCATATGCTAATTACTATTCTAACAATGGCTTCTGGTGTTTTGTGCCGGCATGTAGGCTAGACATACGTGTGCATCCACAGCGTGTTCTTCCCATGATTAGCATGTGTGCGGTGAGCTCGTACTCTGCAACTAAATATGTGCAGCCTCTCCTCTCAAGTGATTGTGGAGAGGTCTCGGTGCTCGCCTCCCATCCTGCGCTCTTACCGCTCTGAAGAGCCCTCCACATCCCGGCATCTCTCTGCTCTACTCTTCATGCGGGTTTTTTTGCAGTAATTAAATTACCTTAACTAAAAATATATAAAACCGGAAGGGAAGAAATAAATCCCATCGTTCCAATTATTAACTGTTGAAGGTACAGATCCAGCAATTGTTAACATGACGGTCGCATCTTGATAACTCCGTTTACAGCATTGTTGTACATTGTAGCGTCTTCATTGTCCGTTTAGCATTTGCTACATTTGTATCTCCATGCTTCTGCCATGCCAGGAATGTAACGTCTTAGACTTCTTGAAGACTGTAGCACTACAGCTTCTTAGGCCTTCTTCATGCTGCAGGAGGTGGTGGCCACACTGAACTACAACTATAGACGGCAGTGAAATACGATTGAAGTGTGATTAGTAACCAGTTGACAAAGGTACGCCATTGTCATGGTTCCATCCCTAAGTCCTGTCACTAGCGACTCCTGACATCTGTTCTCAGCACTTGGTGGGGATCATAGTGGTAACACTCTTCAAACAGCAAGTAGTCAATATGGCAACAATAAGTAATGGTTCACCGATGGTGGTTTGCCGCACTCAACAAGATAAGGGTCTGAAAGCTTGTCTGCAACGGGTACAAGTGTGCGCCTAAAGTAAAGGTGCTGCAAAGAACCGGCTCGGCTCCGGCAATGTCCTTATACTTTCAGTATGTGTCAAGCCAACAGATTTGAGTCCAACTGTATGGTGTTTGGTGACTAGCAGGCCTGAGCGGTCCCTATTAGAGCTGAGTGAACGTACTCTTCCGAGCTTGATGCTCGTTCGAGTATTAGCATACTCGATAGTGCTCGCTACTCAAGTGAGCATCACGCCGTGTTCGACCCCGCCGCTGACGTGTCAGATTTGACCCCTCCCCGCTGCCACGCTGCGCACGTTAACGGTAGTTTGTGGCTGGCTTGACCGAGGGAGGGGAGAGAGGAGAGGGGGGGGGAGGGGAGAGAGGAGAGGGAGACGGAGAGGGAGTGGGAGAGGGAGACGGAGAGAGAGAGAGAATACAGGAAAAAAGAAAAAAGCTTGGCAATCGGCGGGTCCCATACAAAAATGCTCCCATTGTAGTCAATGGGGTTCGTTACTCAAGTACAGCTCTCGAATTTTACGAAAAGCTCGACTCGAATAACGAGGACCCGAGCATTTTGGTTATCGCTCATCTCTAGCCCCTATCAATCTCTCTATTGGTGTTCATACCTACGGTTTTTAACAATGACCGACCTCACTTACAAATCTCCAGATGTTTGTTGAACGGTATCATGGATGACGAGTCTTTTGAACCAATACACCCCAGGACGCTTCCAACTTGCTCTGTTAGGGGGCGGTACTCCTTGTATCCATCGCTGCAGCAGTTCCTCGGACTGTTGTTTCCTCTAAACCATAGCACTGCTCAAACAGTTTCTTTGCTGCTCCTTTTCTTTGTGGAGCAGTGTTACTTCAGCTGGCACACAAACTCTTTTTGCAACCAGCTGGCTCTTTAGGTCGTCTCCGGTGTGCTCAGCACAACTTCCATATTCTGCACTACCGTCTCTCGGAACTGGAGGTCCTTTGAGCTGCTCTCCCAGTCTGCAGTTCTTGCTTTATCAATGTCCATGGCTATATACCCTTGCTTCTTGTGTTCCAGTTCATATTCACCCCTCTCAGCCAGTCCTTCTGAGCATGCTCAGTTCACCACCATGCAAGGGTATTGCACATTTTGGTACATGCGCCAGAATTGGCCCAAATTTTGGTGCATCTGGTTCTTTTGCCATGACAACGTCTTACCCTGTAGAGGAGCCTCTTGCATTCACACAGTAGAATGTGACACAGATTTTGACCAATCAAATCCACATGCCATATATTTAATTGGAAATTAACCATAATTTATAAAGTGCAGATTTCAAAACTACATCATAGAAAAAAACATTCTGGAAATAGAGCATGGCAGGATGCCTCCACCTATTGGAGAGTGGCTGACCTTTTAACTGGTCTTGCAACGTGATTAAGGATGCAAGCCGAGCCAGAGTCTTCTCCAGAAGGAAGAGACCCATCTACAGTTGGGTGTTTCAAGTTTCTTGCCCCTCATCAGCACACAGTAGAGTTCTGCTTGACCTCTAAGAACGCTGAGAGTGCTGCTACTGCCTCCAATATAGGAGACTGTGACATTACCAGCTTCTAACCTCATGCAAGTAAAGACCATAATTCAGCAGGAATTCCGCCTTTGTCATCTTGTCAACTGAGCCGGAGGGACACACAGCGTGATAAATATGACTTTGTACAACTTTGATGGCCCGGGGATACAAGCTGAGGCCTCGGACACTTTGGAGGTCCTACACTGCGGCCACAGATCGGAAGAGAGCAAATGTCCAGAAACAGCCCTGCGGTTACTTGTATCTCAGTTTAAGTAGCCATTGCCTGAAAGCCACAGAAAAGTCTGTAAAAGGAGCACGCTGACAAAAAAAATTGGCAAATGCCCCAAAACGGCATAAATTGATGAGGGAATCTGTTTAAGCCGAAAAAAAAGTGAAATCTTGTGCATTTGGCAGGCGTTCAATGTTCACATAGCAACCGGAGAAACTAATTATCCAGAAATTACAGATCTTTACTTGAAGTTCATATTTTTCTTGCTCGGTGTATGATAACGGAAACTCTAACTCCCCGGTGGAGGGTCACGCTCAACGTGTTACTTTATATCATACATTCTTCAGGACTGAATTATATTGGCATCATATTGTGCAAATATTGAGATGCCAACAGATGAACTCATTCTGCTAATTAGCGGTATTAGTAGAGTCTCTGGCTAATAAAATGGAGACTTGTGCGAAGAACAATTTCCTCGGAGAAATAGAGTGAGCATTACCTAATATGTGTGAAAACCGGCTGAACAACTCAGATTGGCTGTCGGGTGGATCATGACGATGAGTAGATGCCCTACAACTGGCTGTACATATGGAATAGCTATGCGCCAAACACTACTCCTCTGGACTCTGCTATACAGGCAGGTGATTCTCAGTAACAAGGTGGAATAACCTGTTACCAAACCCCTATGGCAGCAGGCTTTCTCCCGTGGGTTCACAGGGGTGGGCTTGTTGTAGTCTCACAGGGCTTGGTATTGCAGGCAATTCATTTTAATGGGAACTTGGCTTGCACTACCAAGCCTGGCCACAATAGTAAGAACGGAGCTGTCTACAGCCTGCAGCTCAGTGCACAGGCGAAGAGCTGATTGGTGGGGATCCTGGTTGCAGGCTGCCACCAATCTACTACTGATGACCTATCCCGCAGATACGGCATCAATAGTTTACAACTAGAAAACCCTTTTAAAAAGAAGCTGTCACAAGAGAGAACCCGCACAGACCCACTGATAGCCTTCCCACACCCGTCAGCCACAATGACTCCCATTACTTTTGCAGTCCCACACTAATCAGGTCAGCAATCTCCTCCATCCAGTGGTAATGGCTGACAAAACAATTGATTGACACCTGGCAGTGGAGACCGCCCATTTGTCAGTCGGCTAATCAGCTAAATTGGAGTGGAAGAGCCAAAACCCCAAACTTAGAGGGTATGTAGCTGTAGAGTTATGACTAACGCACCACAAGCCTAGATCACTGAGTCTTGGAGACAAACCAACCACCTTGCATTACCTATAAGTTACAGAGAGCCAGCGGCTGTGAGGGAACCCATTCTCGGGCAATGCTCCCTGGGTAAGTGTATGCAAATTAGCTCATATTACCCAAACTGGAGACTCCGCCAAAAGGAACCCAGACCACAGAATAAGGTGTTTTTTGTACTCAACATTGCTGATCTGATGAAGCGCTTGGGCCAGCGGACCCCATCCTGCCCACCCAAACACGATACAGCAAGACGGCTGTCATCTCTATATGTTAATACATGAGAAGTCGGATTATGATCCGGGATGTTAAACAGCGCAGCTGTAAATACAGAACGGAAGAGCGTTGTGTATTTACATATTACATATTACATAACACAGATCTATATCCAGAGGATTGCTTATATGCTGATGCGCTACAATACATCAGAAAACACTAATTATGTGAACCTCGCTGGGACCAAGACAGCAGAAGTGAAGAAGAGGCCTGAGCCGTCTCAACGCAATATCGCCGGAGATTATAATGTATCACAAAATACTGTATCCCCGGGAGCAGCGCAATTTATAGATACGGACTTTATGTAAGAAGGCAATATTTCCCAAACGGAACACATGGACATGAGTGCGGGCATACAGTGCAGAGCAGCAAAAGTCACTCCTGCGGAAACCAGCCCAACGACCTCCTTACTAGAGCCCCCGGCCCCTTTATTAGAGCCCCCGGGCCCCTTTATTAGAGCCCCCGGGCCCCTTACTAGAGCCCCCAGCCCCTTTATTAGAACCCCGGCCCCTTTATTAGAGCCCCAGGTCCCTTTATTAGACCCCCGGCCCCTTTACTAGAGCCCCTGGCCACTTTATTAGAGCGCCCAGCTCTTTAATTAGAGCTCCTGCCCCTCTACTAGAACTCACGGCCCCTTTACTAGAACCCACGGCCCCTTTATTGGAGCCCTCTGGCCCTTAATTAGAGCCCCCGACCCCTTTATTAGAGCCCCCGGCCCCCTTACTAGAACCCCCGGCCCCTTTATTAGAGCCCCGGCCCCTTTATTAGACCCCCGGCCCCTTTACTAGAGCCCTTGGCCACTTTATTAGAGCGCCCAGACCTTTTATTAGAGCTTCTGCCCCTTTACTAGAACCCACGGCCCCTTAATTAGAGCCCCCGGACCCTTTATTAGAGCTCCCACCCCTTTACTAAAACCCCCGACCCCTTTATTACAGCTCCTGGCTCCTTTACTAGAACCCCAGCCCCTTAATTAGAGCCGCTGCCCCTTTATTAGAGACCTGCCCCTTTACTAGAACCTTCGGCCCCTTTATTAGAGCCCCTACCCCTTTACTACAGCCCCCTAGCCGCTTTATTAGAGCCCCCACTCCTTTGTTAGCGCCCCGCCCCTTTGTTAGCGCCCCGCCTCTTTACTAGCGCCTAACAATAAGATTATACACTCAGTGGTGCTGCCGCTGGCCGGAGCGCTTAGGTGGGGGTGGGGACAAGCAGGGGCATGACTATAGGGGATGCAGGGGATGCGGTTGCACCCGGGCCCAGGACCCTTAGGGGGCCCATAAGGCCTCTCTTCTCCATATAGGGAGCCCAGTACTATGAATAAAGCATTATAGTTGGGGGCCCTGTTACAGGTTTTGTATTGGGGCCCGGGAGCTTCAAGTTACGCCTCTGGGGACAAGTACTGAGCTAGAGCCACGGGGGGTCCATGAGTTCTGCGCATGCCCTGCCTGGGATTGCAAATAGTGCAGAGGGTCAGAGGAGGCAGAGAGGGGGCGGGAGCTCAGTTCCTGCTCCTGGCTCTTCCATCCTCCCCCCCCCCCCCGCACACGAGGACGACGTATATCGGCTCGGCGTGAAAACTGAGCCGATATACGTTCGTGTGAACGCAGACGAGCGCATAAACGGCGTGTTTTTGCGACCAAACGTATATATACGTGACCATCTGAGGCATTGGTTTCGAATGTATTCGTTCACATGGGCGATTTTACGGCGCGTAAAAACGGCAACCCGAAAAAAAACGGAACATATGCGACCGAAATACGCGCCAACGCATATTCGATGGCCGAAAAGCTTTCTAGCTCTGGTCGTGATCGGTGAAAAACGTTCTCTCGGGCGATTATACGTTGCGATCGGGCGATTTTCGTTGCGCTCTTGCGAACGTAAATACGCCTACGCTCGTCTGCCTGCACCCTTATACTGCTTGTAAACGTATTACATAGTGTTCTGTGCACACAATACGCAGTAAAAGAACCGATTGATTTCATTGGTTTCGTTCATGTAAGTGTATTTTGCCCTGTTGAACTAATTAACTAAATTGCCCATTTCACTGATTGGGAGCGCGGTTGCCTGTTATTTTTTTTTTTGCGCAGAAAAAGTACAGTAAAATACACATATGAATGCCCTTATAGCCATGTGACTCCAGCCCTATTGGTCAGTGTGCAGGGAAGAGGAGGAGGTGTGCTGTAATTTCACTGTTATTAGGCTTATTGGTTAGTGTGAGAACTGCAGGATTTTAGGAGTTTTTATATACGGTTCTTCCACAGGGGCCCCTGCTCTCATATACGATTCTTGCACAGGGGCCCCTGCACTCATATACGGTTCCTGCACAGGGGCCCCTGCACTCATATACGGTTCCTGCACAGGGGCCCCTGCACTCATATACGGTTCTTGTACAGAGGCCCCTGCGCTCATATACGGTTCCTGCACAGGGGCCCCTGCACTCATATACATTTCTTGCACAGGGGCCCCTGCACTCATATATGGTTCTTGCACAGGAGCCCCTGCGCTCATATACGGTTCCTGCACAGGGGCCCCTGCGCTCACATATTGTTCTTCCACAGGGGCCCCTGCTCTCACATACGGTTCTTGCACTGGGGCCCCTGCGCTCCGCCTGTCCTGGGACATTATCGTATATGACTAGTCATACAGTTCCCGCCATTATAATGGAGTCCCGCTCTGTGGTTCTCCGCCCCCCATATAGACTGACCTCGCAGCTCATTAATATTCGCTGTAATTACCGCTCTCCGCTCAGCCCTCCCGTTTGCAGCTCGTCTCGTGTTCGGCAATTATTTTTTCTAATTGAAAACGAGGGACATCGCCGGCCATCATGCAAATGAGGAGGGGAACGAAAAACAGCAATATCCAAACGGCGCAGAATTGAATCGCCGTCCATCGTGAAGAAGTGAATATCTTCCAGGGTGGATCTATTATTATCCTAGTTTCTTGCGTCATACAATAGCAGGAGGTGATACTGTAAGAAAAAGTAAGTGAACCCTGTGGGATGACCTGCTGACTAATAAATGGTGGTCTGATCCAAGCCACAATGAGAGATAAGTAGTCGGCGTTGGCTGATTGCGAGGCGCAGAGGCAGCCGATGGAGTCCCGCTAAGCCCAGTCCGCAGCCTGACGGCACCGATGCACAGCTGTTCCAACAGGTCTTCAGTAAAGAACTATCTGAGCAGCAAGTGGCGCTACTTATTTACTGCTGCGCCACCCCGAGGATCCCGTCAGACCCCGGCCATAACTGGCACAAGGGGATTCCAGACTATTGATGGCAACGAGTAGCTCGGCTGAGGTCTGCTGCCAGGGATCTCTGCCCATCAGTTGTTCTCAGACTCTCAGCTGATTCCTGCAGGAAGCAGATAGCTCCGTTCCGACTGCAGTGGTCAGGCTTGGTATTGCAGACCATTCACTTCAATGGGAACTTTGCCTGTGACAAGCCGTCGTCAATCTACTAGTGATAACCAGTTTCTGAGAATAGGCCAACAATAGTTGGCAGCTGGATGTCCCCTTTAAAGGTACACAGCCACTGGGTGAGTCGAAGCACTCTGGTGTCACCGCAGCGGCAGGTGTTGAGTACAGCGGCCATCCGATGAGCGGCTGGAAGCCCCTGTAATCCATGCAGTTGGCTGTGAGAGGAGATGTAGAGCCGGCGCAGAACAGTCAGTGCTTAGATTACATTAGTAGAACTATAACTCCCAGCATGTCTCACTTATAACCTAGTATGATATCATCCTCCTCCTCGTCATCATCCCCTCCAACCTGCTCTGGGATTTAGTAAAGCTCCTCATATTGCTCTTCCCGTGTTCCCCGTGTGTCATGGCTGCGGCGCGGGGATAGCGTATGATTTATTATAGCGCTGGCCGCTATCCAGGAGGATCTGTCCTGCGGCTGTAAAACTTGTAACGACCCTGATTAAAAGGATTCATTACACATTTCAGGGATTTTTTTCTACTCCTATTTTCAGGCTTTAGGCGCCCGAATGGAGTCCAATATGGCGAGTATTCGAGGCTTGATGAAAACCCCTTTAATTACTGACCGCTCGTCTGGCAATTCATTACTGCTGGGGGGAAGAGTGGCGCTAATTTCACCGAGATTCCAGCCATTGTGTCCAATTAGAGCCATAAAGTAAAATGTATCTATTAAAATAACAGGAAGCGGTGGGGAACGCAGACGGCCGAGCAGTGAATACACCGGCGCTATTAACTACCGGCGCTATTAACCACCGGCGCTATTAACCACCGCGGCTATTACGTGTATTGTGCTTCAGGCCACACTAACTGCCACATGTGTTACAATAGATGGGTCCATTTGGGCAGATTTTCCAAATTGACGGCTCCGTCCATTTAGCGGGGGAAGGGGGGGGGGGGTTATTATCGCCTTTTAGACTTTGGGAAAAAAGCTAATTATCAGCCATATTTCTGGCTGCTGAACTTCATTCGCAAGATGGATTGTGATAACGAACTCGGCTTCTAAAACGGCTTTCTGCAACGGGTCGTTATGGAACAGGTAATGAGATGCAAAGGCTTCTTCGGCGAGCCGGCGGCGGCGCGATGTTCCTGCGTTGCGAGATGCACAGGAAACGAACCTGATGGGATTAATTAATGGATGGATTCACATCTGCAATTTTTCTCTCGCGGCGATGCAAGATTGCAGCATGTCGCATCTATCTGCGAATCTTAGGATTTACGAATCACCCGTTCTTCTCTAGGTGACCATAAAATCCTGCATTGCGCTTATACGTAGCGGCGTCGGTCATGCGCGCGCAATGCAATGTGTTTTTAGTCCCATAGGATATAATTGGCGATTTTCATGCACGTGAAAAATCACAAGTCTGAGGGCTCTTTCACGCGAGCGCATGCGTTTTTGCGTTCTCTCATCCGCACTGTTAATTCGCATGAATGGCTGATTTTCCGCGATCACGTCCCGTGCTTAATTAGCGTTTTCTCATCCATTCACATGACCAGGTGCAACGTTTTTACCGAAAAAATACATCGCACCACGGAAAGCCCTCGCTCGGTATAAATCCTTCCAACGCCTAGACAGAGGCGGGGGTAAGCTTATCGCTAACATGCCCCCCCCCCATCTCAGGCAAAAGATAGAACCAGAACTATCTTATTACCCACCGTATATTTGCCGGCGCGTATTTCGGTCGTGCGTGTTCTATTTTTTACGGTGCAATGTTCTTACGCGCCGTACATTCACCTGTGTGAACGAATGCCTGGGAAGCATTCGGGCGTGAAAATGTGAAAAACTTGACAATCATTTACTATGGGCAAGTTAAAAACCGCATGGCAGTTGCATCGCCCTCACATATATTTTTTTCTATCGCACTGCGCTCGTATTTTCCTACTGAAACCACGTGATTTGCATAGGTGTGAAAATGTCGCTGATACCGTGCGTTTTTTTCCCAAGATGCATCACGTTTGCAGCAGAAACCACAAGTTTAAGAATGTGATGTATCGGTCCGAGTTTCTCAGCCGGACGTCGCTCTCGCCGTGTGACTGCGCCGTAAGTAACAGGCCTGCGGCAAAGTCTTCTTGGTTCGGACTGAGGTGGTAATAAGACTTCCCAGCAGGCTGCCGGTTTTCACGCGTTGAGGAAATGTCATCGGAGCGGCCCGTCTCGGCTTTGTGCTCCGACCTGAGGAAGTAACACAAATAGATTTCTTTTTAATTGATTTGCCCCTTGAAGCTAATCTATGAGGAGCGCCGTAATCCGCCAGCGCCAGGCCGATCGCTCACAAATGCTTTTAGACTTTGAAGCCTTCCATACTTCAAGCATTGACCCGTCTATCGACTACACGGAGCTGCATTAGAGAATGTGCGCAGCGCGGACTAGAAGCGGTATTGCTTTAAACATGGCGGCTGACAAAGCCATCAATTACCAGAAAGCAGGTCAAGATGGAGTCTAAATGGCTTCGTGGTAAAACAAACCCGCAAGAGTGGATGTAAATGGCCGACAACATGGGCTCCCGAGAATCCAGAGCCCGCAGGACCGGCATCGTGTCACTGATCCCCATGTGGAGAGTACAGAGACATTAGGGTCTCCCGTCCCCCCTAAGTATGTGCGCCCAAGGTGATTCAGAATGTATGGGGGATGAGTGATTGTACATGCAATTGCTGGACCCCCATAGAGTTTTTATCATTGCTGCACTCACAGGGGGAGAAATGTGCTGCGGAGAGATGAGCTGCGGAGAAATGTACAGTGGAGAAATGTGCTGCGGGGAGATGCGCTGCCGGGAGATGCGCCGCGGGGAGATGTGCTGCAGAGTGATGTGCTGTGGGGAGATGTGCTGCCGGGAGATGCGCTGCGGAGAGAGGCATGCTGCGGAGAGATGCGCTGCGGGGAGATGCGCTGTGGGTAGATGTGCTGCAGAGAGATGTGCTGCAGAAAGATGTCCTGCGGACACATGTGCTGCGGGGAGATGTGCTGCAGGAAGATGTGCTGCAGAGAGATATGCTGCAAGGAGATGTGCTGCGGAGACGTGCTGTGGGGAGATGTGCTACGGGCAGATGCGCTGTGGGAAGGTGCGCTGCGGGAAGATGCGTTGCGGGGAGATGTGCTGCGGGGAGAGACATGCCGCGGAGAGATGTGCTGCGGAGAGATGTGCTACGGGCAGATGCACTGTGGGGAGATGTGCTACGGGCAGATGCGCTGTAGGAAGGTGTGCTGCGGGGAGATGCGCTGCAGAGAGATGCGCTGCGGGGAGATGCGCTGCGGGGTGATGCGCTGGGGGAAGATGCGCTGCCGGGAGATGCGCTGCCGGGAGATGCGCTGCGGGGAGATGCGCTGCGGGGAGATGCGCTGCGGGGTGATGCGCTGCGGGGAGATGCGCTGCCGGGAGATGCGCTGCGGAGAACTATGATTTCTTTAGCTGCAGTAAAGATGCGATCAGACATGAATGTCTGTTTCCTCGTTCGTCTGCTGACAGGGTGGAAGTTCACCCAGCGAAACAACAATCATCCGTATGAACATCCGTGCCCAATCATCGGTCTGTGTAAACAGCGCCTAGAGCCGCGATCATACGTGGTGTACAATCCGTGACCAACTCCGCATCTTCGCTCCAGACTTTGACTTGGATTCAGTTGTGGATCTGCAGCTGATTTTAGCGTTTTCGCTACCCTAGGACCTAACAGGAGCGCATAGAGCTGACCAGCAGCCGCCGTATTAAAACAGGGTGCAGGCAGCGAGCGGCGACTTGTAAAGTTCTTTACCCGCTTCTGTTAGGTCCTACCAGTAGTTGAAGGGATGAAAAAAGCAAACCAGTTGTGAATCTGCAGCACAGTTTTTGCTCCCGGTTTTGCACTGTGGACAATCTGCAGCATTAGTGCTCCATGCGAACGCACCCCAAGATCGGCACTCGTCTACCAGGCCATTACACGGGTCAAATCAGAGTCGGTTAAGAGATGAGATCAGCTAATATGATCCCCATAGAGTATCCTCATTGTCGGCAGCACAGCCCTTCTTCACACCGGGGTTCACAACAATAATGTTTGGAGATCAGCGGCACCTTCCATATAGAATGACAGCGCAGCGTTTGGCTCACTGGTTGCCACTGTTTCTTTGTACCGTAGTATGAAGGTTCTCATAGCTGGGCTACTAAAAGAGTCAAGTTGAAACCAAGGAAGTCAAACTTGCTCCCAAAGTCTATAGTATTGCCCCATTTCCTATAAGTAGTTCCATTTCATAGTTGGTTACTTACAACTGAGTCAAATGTTATCTGAGCCTTCAATGAACCCAGTTGTAAGCCCTCAAAGGAGTATTCCCATCTCACACTTTTAGGGATACCTTTGGGACCCCCACCTATTTTCAGTTCCACACTACCTCTGACCCAGCTGTATGCAATGGCCATGGGTGGTTGGGAGGATGGAAGCATCTGAGAGGGCTGAGCTATGCTGTGAGGCACTTACTAATATCCTCTTTCGACAGACAAGTGCTGATACCTCTATAAGAAGTCCCGCTCTTGGTACACTGCCCACACTGCCCACACCGCGGTACGGTCATAAACATGGCCTCCATCCGTGGCCCCCATTAAATAACACAGAGCACAGCATGGGAGACTTGCCCATGTGCAGTGCCAAGCACCTTGTTACTCAATGGAGACCACTGATGGACAGGTCTGGCCATGTGGCCCTCCATCAGTGGCCATATTTAGGATGGGGCCGGGGCGACCCACAGAGACATCAGCGAGGATCTTAGTAAATGCCTTTGAACTATATTCTACAGGTTCATCTCCGTCTCTCAGAACATACGGACTGCAGAATGACGACGTCACGTGGCAGTAGGGGCGTCGGGCGAAGGTGGAGATGGACATTGTTACCTTTAGACAAATCATGGACTCCTTGTGCTCTAAATATGTAAATATTTTGGTAGTGATTTAAATAACGCCGTCTTCTTCATGTCCCCAAATGAATTGTGTGACATGTAATAAAACGAGTTCTACGGACTGATTCCTAGATACATAAATATTCTTGAAAGGTTACATGAAGAAAAAATGGATTATAGTCTTGAGAAGCCGCCAAGACTCTTCCCGAGTCTCTGAGCTGCTATATTGGATAACGAATGGCTGCAGGTAAAAGCAGGCTGCGAATCTGTCACCGCGGAGCGCCGTGTATTCCCTACATACAACTATCCCAAGGCTATCCGGGGCTCCAAACACAGAAACAGACATCTGAGGGGACTGATGCAACGGCCACCTCGGGGGATTGCATCACTATATACATTGTGTACGTTCCACTGTTTGCAGCCATTAGTGTTAATGCGCTCATATGGGCCGTAATGTCATCTTCATCAGGAAGACAAACATCAGCCATAAACAGGTGTCTCCGGGAGGACAGGGCGGCACTAACAAAGTAACAATATTCCCACTGGCAGCATTTGCATCAGTCAGCTCATTAAATGGAAAGTGGTAACTTTTTGTAACTTATTCCCTATGAGAAAGTTAGTTTGTAAACATGAACATACAAAACATGGAGAGCGACACATAGGCTGGGGTCACACAGGGCGGATTTGCCGCGGATTGACGTTGCATATCCGCACTGCGGCAAAACCGCTGCGTTTGCAGTACAATGCAGCACAAATGAGATTTGCCAAAAAGCTGTTCTCACAGTGCTGATTTTTTCCGCACAGCCGCAGTGCGGAAATGCAACTGCAGCGCGGTTTTAAAAGATGCAGCATGTCCATTCTACGGTCTTTTCCGCAGTGCTTGTTTGTCCATAGACCTCTATGGACGCAGCCAAATCCGCGGCAAAAAGTTAAAAAGCGCTGCGGAAAAAAACGCGTGCGGATTTTTCCGCACGAAAATCTGCAGAAAAATCCGCAAGCCCAAATTAGCCTTTGAAGCGGTTTTGCAGCAGAAGCAGTTCTCCTGCGGCAAAACTGCAACGAAAAGACCGCGGCAAATCCGCCCTGTGTGAACCCAGCCATACACTGCTGCAAGCCAACAATACAGGGAAATTGTCTGCAGAGTTGGTGTGGTTTTGGCTGAATCTTTAGGCTAGTGACTGAAGTTAGAGCCTCTACCGGAAACTGCTTATCTCTTATCTCCAGCATTTAGTTTCCATGTCAGCAAGAAGTGCTGCACAGATCAGGAGCAGAGGTGGAAAAGTACTAATGGTGAACTGCGCAGCCGTCTCTGGGATCCCCACATGCAGACGGGGTTGACCTATTTTATTTTATAGTTGGGATCCACGCCAGAATGTACCCGTGTGATTATATGCTATATACACCCCTGTAGAGATCACCGTCTGATCGTCCGACAAGCACCAGCAGCTCCAACTGTTTCATTGTCCGCCATGCAGAGACAGGGGGCGCCATCGTCACACACCACTTGGCTGAAGGATATTCGGTCTCACAGCCCCCATTACAGGTATGGCTTTTGACACCCATCGTCAGCGTCGTTTGTAGTGGTGTTGTGAACGAGGAGACTGGAGGCTACAGAGGGGGACTGGAGGCTACAGAGGGGAATCGGGTAGTCTTTAACAATGAATCCAGGTTTAGTTTGGATGCTGATGACGGCCATGCTCGTGTCTGGAGACCTCAGGGTGAGCGCCTCAATCCTGCCCCCTGCTGGTGTTGTGGTCTGCAGACCTCAGGGTGAGCACTTCAGTCCTGCCCCCCACTGGTGTGATGGTCTGGGGGACATATGTTCAGGACATCCTGCAGCCACGTGTTCCTCTCATGGTGACTTCCAGCAGGATAATGCAACATGATCTATTTTTGGGCATATTTGCGAACCTAAGGCACCGTAGGAGTCTATGGGAGTGTGTGAATGTGCCCCGAATCCCCGCTAAATCGTGCAATCAGCTGCACAATTTTGCGAGAAATCCTTAACAGCGTGGACTAATTAGACTGCACAGCCTTTTCAATCACAACGCAGATGTGTCCTGCGCCAATGTGAACAGTCCCCGGCAACTAAGAAAGTACAGTTCTTCACAGCGCTATCGTGAGCGCCTCTGCATCTACACTCGTGGGAAGCTGCCATCTGCCAGCTTGGGTCCATCTCATTATATTTGTAATATACTTGCATTAAAACTTTACTGCTTTACCCTGTAAACCACATTTGAAGAGACTGCCACTAGGGGACTCCCTTCCAGCTTCTGTGCAATCCACTCTCTGTTGTTAGGTACAGAGCTTCCACAGTAACAAAAACACAAGCTATCTTCACAGGCTGACAAATCTGCAGCCACTGTGATTGCGATCTCCACAATCTCTGCCTCTCTAGTGTGTCTCTGTGCACACATTGTATTTGGTTTACTCACCATTTGGCCATAATGCCTGCGAAAGCACTGCCTCCCTGCCCATTGAACCAGAGACAGTGCAATAGAGCACTGGAAGTCAGGGCAAGGAAGTACAGGACAGTGAACTACTAACAGCATGTTAGACTTGCTACACATCCTTTGCATGAAAGTGAATTGTAAACAGCAGAATAGCAAAAAAATAAAAGGAGAAGATAACCTGAAAATCAAAACTTACAAACCTAAAAGGGTGCAAAACAGCAGCAAATGTGCGGAAGGTGAGGAGGACCGGGTGTAGTTCAGAAAACTTGTTGAAAACTCAGGTAGACTAAATTAGATATGGTTGCTTTGTTGGGGTTACAAGAAATGTCTCAAGGAGTTCGCTTTTATATTCTTCTATAACACAACTTGCACAAAGCAAGAAAGTCGCGACCGATCTAAAAACCCGGAAAGAAGCTTTCTGTAAGAATGTAACAGAAAAGACTAATTTTCAACATTAAGATGTAACGACGTGTAACCGAGAGGCAACACGCTGCTTTTAGGTTTAATTGTGTCATAAAATGTTAGATCTTATGAATGAATCCTTCCAGCCATTGAAACAGAACATAATTAACCGTTTTTGCTATTGATTTCCGTGGAGCTGGCACGCTGCTGGGTTTTTCATTTCGAACAGCGTCTAATAGCCAGATACAAACGCACATTCCAACACACACGTAACGGCAGTGAAAAGGAACATGTCCAAAACCTGAGAGAAGTCTTACAAAACCCAAGACAAAGCTTGTCCGGTGGGGTAGCGGCTCAGCCAAGAGGCGATGCTGTTGTGTCTTAGAAGTCAACAATATGAGGAAGGCAAAAAAAAGGAAATAATAGAGTCTACAAGATTAAAAAGGGAATGTGTTTCTGCAAGATTAAAGGAGACAATGCTTGCGGGGACGGCCGGTCTTGGGTGCGCAGAATCTTCCGACTCTTTAATGCTTTTGTGTTCTCTGTGCATAAATCAGAAGCAAAAGGAGGAAAAATGATTTAATTCAGCCGGATCCTTTGAACTTCCATTCCATCTGGTTCTCTTTCAATAATGAAATCTGTTTTTAGTCGTAAAATATTGGCAAGAATGGGCTTCAGTCAAGAAGAAACAAAAGTAACTCAGTGCCCCAGGTTGGGCCGCCGCCGTGTCACAGTGTGTGCGGAGGGGAAGGCTAACACTGCGGGGCCGGCCGAGTCAATGAACAGCCTCAATGATCGCTACAACAGGCATGTATTGTGGTGGCACAAAGGCAGTAAGAGTCTTCTCGCTCGATTGTGGCTTTCGGTGATGTCTTAAAACCGCCTTCTCCTCTGAAAGCAAATACTTTGACTTATTGTGCGAAACGCGTCAAAGTCATTTTAAGCACGCACTGAGTCGGAGGATTCTACCAGTGATTCATGGGAGCAAAATTGGGACCTGATAGATGGGCGCCTTCTCTTCGGGTCGTAGTTTTAATTTTACTTATGTGCCTGACCTTTTGAAACTCTTACGAAGCTCTACGGTTTTTTGGAGATTGTAGTGAAGATGGATGACGCCAGTAAACAGAAACTGCTATGATATGTGGGCAGAAAAGGTTGAACTCTATGTCTACTATTTAAAGGGGTATTCCAGTCTTTAGTAACGGATGACCTATGCCCTGGATAGGTCATCAGTAGTTGATGGGGAGGGGTCCACCGCTCAGGATCCCCGTCCATCAGCTGGAAGTCCGGCCCGCAAGATGAACGTTGTCATCAGTGGTCACAGGACGCTGGGGGAGCCCCGTCTACACTTCCATTGAAATCAACAGGAGAGCCGCGTTTCTCCTACATCCTGACCGTGAGAGGAATAGGAACCAGCGTAGCACTCTCATTGATTTCAATAGGAGTGAAGCTAGCACTTCGCTTGCTTGCTCTGACCATTGATGATAATGTTTGGCCTGCGGCTGAGTTCAGTGGGCTGGACAATCAGCTGATGGATTGAGCAGTGGGC
Organism: Eleutherodactylus coqui; assembly: GCF_035609145.1. Taxonomy (NCBI): domain Eukaryota; kingdom Metazoa; phylum Chordata; class Amphibia; order Anura; family Eleutherodactylidae; genus Eleutherodactylus; species Eleutherodactylus coqui. The sequence continues at coordinate 107,801,144 of NC_089848.1, forward strand.
CCCAACCCGTCCATCAATATTGATGACCTATCCAGAATACGCCTTTAATATCTTAATGGTTGATATTGTAGGAGCCCCTAGTATTAAAACAGCAATGTTATGGACTGCGATCCACATTCTCACATTAATCGCCTTGATAAAATCCCACCTCAAAAATCTTATGGCAGCTCAGTTGAATGCAGTAGAGTGGAAACTGGCATTCCACATGGCCGTACTATGTATGTGGGCTGTACAGATCCTTAAAGCAGTCGTTCATTCTGGGACTGAAGGAGGGTGAGTGATATAACTACTGCACTCTGGTTCTGGAATACATTGTATCTGGGGCTAAAGGGTGGGGGGGGGGGGTGAGTCATATTACTGGGCGCCCTTCTCTATGAACGTACTGTTCCAGATCTGCCTGTTCCTGGGGCACCTCTGCAGTCTTCCTACATGGCTATGCTGCTCCTTAGACTACTCTGAGCATTGGTCATCCATTGGTAGTCTAAGACACTAGACGCTGCTCTGATTGCTGGCCAACTGGAGAACAGCATGCCTACGGATGCACACTGTATATTGGGTAGTGAGAGGGCTGCCATCTTGGAAGTAAGGGTCCTAGGAATAGATGGCCCCACGAGTATAGCCATAGGAAGTAGCCAGGTAATAGCATTGCCTCTTATAGTCCTGGGACAAATCTTGTCTCCAACAGCAGAGGATCAGTTTAATATGGAGTCCTTGACCTGCTTTGTGTCCATTGGGTATGTCAGTCTGCACAAGGAAACAATCAGCGCCTGAGCGATCATTTGGCCAATGTTTCTATGGGAGACTACAGTGCATGATGGAAGCATGGAACATTTGGTGTGACATGGGCCTCCATAGGTCTTCCATCGGTACTCCATGTGTCACCCTACAGGCCCCATACACACAGCTTTCAATTCATTGTTTTTTTAACCCCCCCCCCCATGATTTTATCATTGGGAGCCATACTCCGCACTCAGCAGTCACCTGTTTCTAATAGAAATGAAACCACCGACAGCCAAATTACTATCCCAAATCTTTAAAGCTGATTTAATACGAGCCACATAACCCGGGTCTTAAACTTAATTACAATTTAATTGCCAGATGGAAAAAAAGCTTGGTATCTCTTCTGCCACTTTATTAAAAATGCCAAGCAAAACTTATTCCGACTGGATTATTTTTCACTTAATTTAATTTGTCCTGAGAGGGACGACTCTGACTGCAGACATGCGGCTCACCGAAGCCGAAAACACATTGCAGAACACAATCACCAAACATGAATAGTGTATTATTGGAGGGGCAGTAACTTCTCGGACAACTTCTGCTCATCTCCTGGTTTGTGTCCAAATCATCAGTTCTGTAATATACTTGCATTATAAATGCTGTTGTTTTACTGCTGTAAATCACACCTCAACTGGCTGCCACTAGGGGGCTCCCTTCCAGCTTCTCTGGAATCCACTCTCTATCATAGCAAGAACATAGTGACTATTCCATAACAACAGGGGGAGGAGCTATATTCACAGGTGCTCCAGTGCACTTACAGGCTGACAGATCTGCAGACACTGTGAAAACGATCGCCACTGTCTCTGCCTCTCCTGCTGTTACAGCGTGTGGGTGTCTGTCTCTGCACACATTACACACGCATCATAGTGGGTTTACTAAGTAGGTGGCAAGAACGTCTCTAAAAGCAGACTAACGGGCATTCAGATATTGCCTTAAGGCCGCCTGCAGATGGGCGTGTCGGATCCGGCGGCGAGGATTATAGCATACTCAGAGCAGACCAGAGCATACTCGCCGGCGCCCGCGGCTCCGGCTGTTTGATGTGCTGGCTTGCCAGGCAGCCGGCGCATGCGCAGACCGGAGCCGGCGGCGGGTGAGTGACGCACAGAAATAGAACATGCCACGGTTTGTTTGCCGCGCGAGATTTTGCGCGGCCAAACCGCGTCTGTCTGCATAGGATTGCGTTTGTTAACGCAATCCTATTCAGGCTTCCAGCGATGGAAATACCGTGGGAAATCCCTACGCAGAATTTCCGCTCGTGTGCAGGCGCCCTTACTGCTGATTAGATCACAGACCCTGCAATGCAGCATGGGAAGTAAAGGCAGGGAAGTGCAAGACAGGGAACTACTGGCAGAATGCTAGGCTTGCTACACATCCCTCCCTGGCTGTGGATTGCAAATAGCCGAACAACAGAAAAATAGGGAAAAATGTAAATCAGAGACATGAAATGATGAGACAGGAGGACCTGGTGGATTGTAGAAAACTTCTTGGAACCTCAGGTACGCTGTAAGTACACTACCAAAAAATGTTAGAGAATTTAGCAAATTCTCACAAGTTTTGTAATTCCTTCCCATTTCTCTCCCACGCAGCGGGTTACCGGTCACTTTGTCTCCGACTGTTAAGTGTTGGCAGTTGAGCAGCAGTTGTTTTATCTCATTAGTGACGGTCTATCTCACCAAATAACGTCACCGGAGCCGTTTAAGACAAAAACATAAGATAATGTACAATTTATAAAGCACGCTTCTTCCATATCAAGGAAAATGCTGCTCATCCTGGAGGTTTATCTGCTCCAGAGCCTTTAATGTGGAGAATAAATGATGATCGTTGGAAGCCAAGTCAGACTTTCCAAGTCCGGGAGGTCGTCGTGCACTTAAATTGTCAGGAAATGTTCAACAGAACTCTGTTTTATATATGAAAATCGCTTCTTGAAATGCAGAATGACTGTTAAGGAACTGGCAAACACCCTAAGATACTACAGACCAGCATGCTGATGTAAGACCAATCTAGTCTAGACTAGATCCCAGATCCAAGCCATCCAAGGGGCGGATGGCACGGCGGTGACACATGGAGGCGACACATATGGAAAACTGGGCTTTACGAGGGTTTGCCACTCCATATGCCACTCCATTTGCCGAGCACATCCGCCGGGCCGAAGAAAAAAGATCCGGCCACAAAGGAAGGAAGATCCGCATCGTCCAGAGCAGGTGAGTTTATTCTTCTTTTCAGCACTCATGTCCGCGGGGCAGGAGGGACCCGCTACGGATTCTACATGAAGAATCCACGGCGGGCCTGATTTTCCCCGTGGACATGAGGCCTAAAGGCCCATTTAGGCAAAACGACTATCGCTTGTCTTCTGCATCCAGCTGTTCTCTGCTTGGAGTGCCCAGCTGTTATACAGGCGAGCGCTCCGAGTGGGGTGTGCAGAAAACAGCTGGACCGCTGTGTTCTTCATGCCCCGCCTGTGTTCAGGGAGTGGGATACAGCTGAAACAATAGTATCAGCTGTATCCCTAATAAGGCTGATTGTCAGCACGCTGAAAGACGATGATAAGCGACGGCTTAACGAAAACCGCCTATGTCAGTGCAGTTACACACAACGATTATCGCTAAAAAGACGGCTTTTGAGTAATAATCATTGAGTCTAAATGGACCTTTACTTTCTCGCTGTCAATTCCCGCGGCAGTTGGTGTAGTTTGGTGACGCAATCTGCCCATCGTATGTCACATGACCGCGGCACTGAGAGTGGAACGTAAAATATGAGACGTGATGACGTCATCACGCTCCTACTTAGTGAGGAGCTTTAAACAAACTTTATCAACACGAGTATCACAAGACAAATAACAATAATGCATATTTCAACCATTCAAAAAGACAAAAACACCAATTAATATAAATAATTAAGCGTTTACAGAAATAGATAAATAATGTTAAAAATGATTAAAATGAAATAAAGATGCCTTCATAGATCTGAGTGCGGATAACAATTACATAGTATATAAATATATATGCACAGATCTATATTAAAACAATCGTACAAGCCTCCGTATAAAGGCCGCCTGCAGACGGCCAGGTCGGATCCGGCTGCGAGAATTCTCGCAGCGGGACCCGACCCGAGCGCCTGCAGAGAGGCCTGGCTCTTTCATTTGCCGGCTGCCGGGCAGCCGTTGCATGCGCAGAGCGAGGCCGGCGGCCGGTGAGCCCCGCACAGAAGTAGAGCATGCCGCAATTTGTTTGCCGCGCGGCCAAATCACCGCCGTCTACCTAGGATTGCGTTTACTAACGCAATCCTATTGCAGCTTCCCGCTCGTCTGCAGGCGGCCTTAGGATTCTATATATAACATTCCCCTAATGAATGTCTAATATATTCCAATATATGAGAAGGAATTAAAAACAACAAAACTACTACAAAATTGGTGTGAAATGTATCAGTCATGTTGATTCCGGCGCGGGTCTCCTCGTTCCTCCCCGCGGTTACATAACCAGTCGCTCATTTCACGTTTCTCACTGACTTCTATGTGTCCAAATTTGGTAATAAAAATGAAAATAGTGGCTATTCATTTTCCCCACACCTTGTTTAATCCATTGGGTACGAGCGTGCTCGGCCTACAAATCCAAAACATCTCTTTCGCACGCAAGTCTGAAACAGATCTGGTGATGATGAAGTAACCCGAAGCAGCGAGGTTATTATGTAATGTGGAGAAATGCCGCAAAACACTAGGTTTTAGGCAATTATTTCTAATATTACACCTTGTTTCGTTATTCGGGTTCCAAGTGGGTTGATGGGCCTCCCCATGTTCTTTTTATACAAAAGATGGCTGCCAGCAACTCATACAAGAGGCACGGGACTTAGCTTGAGCGCTAAACCTCCTCATGTGCCCGTAAATATTCAGCCATGCCTTTACATTACCCCTTTACACGCACACCATAGTCACAGGCTATCTAGGGGCCCTGGAGAGATGGAGCCCAGTCCTGGTTGGTCCCTTCCCTTTTGCTCCCTGGTGGCTGGCATCCTGAAGGAATTGCATTGCCAGCGAGCTAGGAGGTAGAGAATTGGTCCAAGAGCCATGAAATGGGACACGGAGGGTTAAACCCTTGCCCTCCTGTCCTAGATGGCACAACTCAGTATGTTGCAAGCCCATTTAGATTTTTGCTATGGGCCCCCTGTTTTTATGTATTGCACCACATCCCCCTACAGTCTGATGTCTGGGGGTTCAGAGGCCGGTCATTGGTGGTAGACTAACCGGGGTCTCCCTGCCAACCGCGGAGGGTTTACTCATCTAACGGTATGGAGTGTATACCGAGAATGGCACAATCGAGGAAAACATCCAGTGAAAGGGGATCCTGCGCTCGGAAACAACTCATCACTGAAAGGGGTCGGAGGAGGATGTCAGGAATCGTTCTGACCAACAGGCTGCACAGTCAGCTGAATACAACGCTGGGGCTCCAACTAACGTGTCCGAACGCACAACTCGCCATTTCTCCGCACGGATGGGCTGTAACAGCAGACAACCAGTTCCAGCGCCGTTGTGTCTAAGAGAAACAGAAAGACTCCAGCGGGCAAAAGAGCGCAAAACTTGTTATCACTGAGCAGCGGGAAAACATCTCCTGGTCTGATTGGTGCAGATCTCTGTTGCTGATGGGAGGTCAGAATTTGGCGCAAGCAGCATGGATCGCTGACCCCTTCCTGTCAGCTGCTGGAGGTGCAGTGATGCTGCGGGGAAGGTTTTCTTGGCGCACCCCGGTCCTCTGATACCTGTGGATGGACATCAGGGTGAATTGCTGCGGTTCTGTAGTCCAACGCTCCACTAGATGGGGTCTGATAAATCGGCCATCCAGTGTTTATTGCAGCATGATACATTTTTCCACTTGGCGTGACGGTTATAATGTTACAAACAAGGTGGATGATGAGTTCCGTACTCATGACTACTTTCCATTTCTGGTTAACCCCCTTGTTGGCCGCTTTCTGGTACACCGCAGTACCGGCATCTACAAGACATGCAGGTTTTATAACCCGATGTGAGAGCTGTTACAGTGTAACGACTTCTTGCGCCGCTCCGTGTCAACATAACCGCCGATTCCCAACACCAGGACTTACGATCTCCATAGAAAGGGACAATTATGGCTTCCAGTACAGAAACCAGCGCTCGCTTCTCAGGGAACGTCTTAAAATTGCAACCATAAAGTCTGCGCACGTTATGGATTTCATTACCATTTTCGTCCCCCAGGATTCCCTCTTGGACACAAACCGAAGTTTTCGAACATTTAAATACCGCAGACAAAAATAGTTTCACGAAGACCAGATGTGGAGCCCTGAGAGCGCGCGGCTCGGAACTTCTCAGCCGTTCCTCCAGAAGTTTGTTTGTGGATCCTTTTTTTTTTTTACGTTAAACACGCGAAAAATCAACATTTTTTGGGTGTTTCTTTCCTTTTACTCAAAAGAAGCAACTTTAAGGGCGCCCACCCACTGGCGGTTTTTTTCACTGCGAAATTCGCAGGTTTTTTTTTCTGCAGGGGGTCTATGGGACTTGTAATGTAAAAATTTACCGCGATATCGCGATTTTGCGCGATCGCGATTTTAGCTTTGCATGTCCCATAGCCCAAAGACCCCTGCAGAAAAAAAAAAAACGCTGCGAATTTCGCAGTAAAAAAACGCTAGTGGGTGGGCACCCTAAGGGCGGTTTCACGCGGGCGCAGTTGTGCCCATTGTCGTGTGGGCAAAATTTGCACACACAGAATAGAAAGTACGTAGTCAGTGCGCACATATCAGCCGGGCCAAAGGAGATAGAACACGCTCGATCTTTCAGCACTTTTGCGCACCAAAGGTCCCCATAGAAGTCAATGGCGGAGGGCGCAAATGTGTGTGCAAATCACAGGGAGATGCATGGAACACTACATAGAAGAAGAAGCCATCTGGGACTAATTAGCCATCTTGTTTGTTTGCCGCGTGCCGATGAACAGCCCTGCGGACAGGAAAACTACAGTCAAGTACGCCAATATGTGTGCAAAAAAGCCCAAATCATAGCACAAAAAGTTGGCGTCAAGGTGTGCGCAATTGTGCTTCCGCTCGTGTGAAGCCAGCCTACGACTTGTTTAACCTCTGAGAGGAGCGTTAGGTCCTATTGAACCTAATAGCTTAATGTTCGCACTGCGGAATTCCGCAGCGTGAAATTACCCCCGGCGTGTCCTTTTTGCCGCGGGAATACGCGCGAAAGGCTTACATTGCAGTAACCGCTCATCACGCTATACTTCCGCTATAGTACAGCAGAAGATAGAGTGAAAATGCTTCCCCGCCCACTGCCGGCGCGTCATGTGACACTGCTGCTGCGTCATGCGGAACTTCGTGCAGCGGATCTGAAAGTAAGTATGGGGATCTTTGGGGGAGATCGGTGGGGTCCCTCACCTGGGACCCCCTGCAAATCAGCTGTTTGCCAGGTCAGGGCGCTCCTGCACTGAGCTGATTTCTGCAGGAAGCAGACAGCTCTGTTATTACTGCAGTGGTCAGACTTGATACTACAGGCAAAGTTCCTATTCATCTCAGTGGGAACTTGATCTACAATACCAAGCCTGGCCACTACAGTAATAACGGAGCTGTCTGCTTCCTACAGGATTAATTCCAGCAGAGCTGATCAGCAGGGGGCTCAGGCAATGGGCCCCCCACCAATCTACTATTGATAACTTATCCTGAGGACAATCTGTCCATAGTTTACAACTGAGCAACCCCTTTAAAACAATACAAAAGACGAAACACAGCAAGTGTGAGCTGTAACCTGTTTATTTGTAACGATGCCCAGCGCCGTCTCACAGGGTCTTCATTTTTCGAGGGTCTCCATGATGGCAAACACATCATTTCCCGTTGCTCACCTCTGGCAGCTGAAGTATGTGATCCCGCATTACACTTCTCAGCTGATTGCAGCCGCGGCTTTTAGTGTCTCATTAAAGTGCCAATTTATCTTCGCCAAGAGCCCATCCAGCTGCAGATGACGGGCGCCATAAAGCAGCACCATGCACTTCTTACCTCGTATGCACAGAGCAGAGCGATCCCTGCAGGAGCCTATCGGATTTACTGCCATTGCAATAATGTCATTCTGTCTATAGATCAGCGCAAACCAACAATCAATGCTTGGGTAGTCACGGATTACCGTGGGGGGGGGGGGGGGGGGGGGCTTTATGACCGCCGTCTATTACACAGGCTTATGATTGGCTTGTAAATACAGGAAGATGAGAAGATGACATCAACTCGCTATTTTCTTGAGAATCAATGCCTGCTCATTGATGTGTTACTGCTATTACAGCCTCCCGGACATTAGTACTTGTTACATGAGATGAGCCCATCCTGGAATCAATGGCTCTACAGATGTAGCAGAGTTTAACTTGTCTGTCATAACTTTTTGAAACAAGTTACCCTAAGCCATTAAAAAGCGAACCAATTGGAAAGTAATAACAAAGAGTGAACTAACTACGCAGAAACTTCTCATAACACATTAAAAGTCATGTTAAAGAGGCTGTACAGTGATAAATTATTGATGGCCTGTCCTTAGGATAAGTCATGAATAGATTGGCAAGGGTCCAGCGCCTGGGACCTCTGCTGATCAGCTGTAAGCTGGGCCTGTCTGCTTATGCACTGAGCTGACTTCTGCAGGAAGCAGACAGCTCCGTTCTTACTGCAGTGGCCAGGCTTTGTATTACAGGTATTGAAGTGAATGGGATTTTGGCCTGCAGTACCAATCTTGGCCACTGCAGTGAGAACAGAACTGTCTGCAGAAGTCACTTCAGTTCATGAGATCCTGGAAACAGCGGGTCAATGGGGGTCCCAGGAGGCAGACCATCACCAATCTATTATTGGTGGCCTATCCTAAGGTCATTAAAAGTTTACAACTGGAGAGTCCCTTTAGACTTTGCTGCATCTGTCCCACTAGCATCTATTTCTATGTGTTGTGCATGTGGCTATGGAAGCCTTGGTACAGCCAAACCACGCCAACTTTGACGTCACTCTTCTTTTTGGAGGAGTCTCTGGTTTGGTTCATAGGAGCTAATTTGCATACTTTGCTTAAAAATAGTCTCCCTACACCGACTGGCTCTTAAGCATCTCTTTTAGCCAACCAGCACCCTGCCCTATATTTCTGAGTGGCAAGGACAATGAAACAGCTGCCAACATATGCGTTGCTTTTTTTCCGAAATCTCTCTGGTTTGGCAGACATGAGCTAATTTGCATATGTCTTTCCCATGGAGCTTTGCCTGAAAATAGTCTCCCTAACCTACAGGGTCTCTTCAGTGTATTTAGGATACTTTTTCAAGCCAATCAGTACTGCGGTCTGTATTTATGAGGGGCAAGAACAATGAAACAGCTGTCTACAGATGGGTCGCCCTTCTCTTTGGAGGGGTCTCTACTTCGACCAACTGGCCTACTAAATAGATGCATTATCTGGAATGCCAGCCTTCTGATGACATTTATCTTAACTATGCTCTGCCTCCCAGACATTTTTGGCTGTCGTCCATAACTCCTAGTTGGAGAAACCTACAAAAGCTGTAAGCCGGTGACTGCGGCAAATAGATGTAAAAACACAGCTATCCCTTTACTGCTGGAAAAAAACCCAAAGTCAGAAATTCCGCTTTCTTTCCAAGTAGGTGTAAATACTTCATGCGCTGACATCACTGCGCTGGCGACTGTTTATAGAATAAAGCCTGTTGTTAAAACGGATGATTAATGGAATTATTTTTCACCCGAAGCTAAAAAGCTTCATAAAATATTGACTTGCTATACTTCGGCATGGATGCTGGCAGCAGGCGGCGGTGTGCAACGGTGACTTATCCCCCCCGCTGGCTTTACCGTAACTCACAGAGCAGCTGCAAAACACCCCCTGAATTACTGGGAAAATGTTAGCAGGTTGTCTTAATATTGATTAGAGTATGGCGTCCGGCATGTAGCCGGGTGTCTGTAAGGCGTGCGCACCGCTACATTGTAGCTTCATGTTCGGAACACTCACACAATCTTCACAATGACTTGTTAGTAGGGATGGAATTTTCAACAGGTAATAGAAGCCAAGAGTTGGGTTCTGGAGCCGGACTGGGATTAACAAACAGCTAAAGCAATCCGTAATGCCAGACTACATGAATGGCCAGTTTATTATAGACCCCAATTTAGTAGTGTTTCGGATTTTTTTTTTTACCTTCACACCCGCAGCTATTTGTTGCGGAGTAGATTCCATATATGGAGAAAACAGGATCGATCCACCATTCACAATAGTCACAGCTCACCTCCCCCCCTCCCTGTACAGACAGGATTACACTGAGAGTAGACACCTATGTATAGATAACACAGGACCCACCATTCACAATAGTCACAGCTCATCTCCTCCCCTTCCTGTACAGACAGGATTACACTGAGAGGAGACACCTATATATAGATAACACAGGACCCACCATTCACAATAGTCACAGCTCACCTCCTCCCCTCCCTGTCCAGACAGGATTACACTGAGAAGAGACCCCTATATATAGATAATACAGGGTCCACCGTTCACAATAGTCACAGCTCACCTCCTCTCCTCCCTGCACAGACCGGATTACACTGAGAATTGACACCTACATATAGATAACACAGGACCAACCATTTGCTAGAGGAGAGGTTACAGCTCACCTCCTCCCCTCGCTGCACACTGATCGCTATATACGTCACGGTGCATGCCCACAACATATCTGTTATATGTCAGCTATAATTGCCTTTTGTTAACAGACTTGGTGCCTCCTATTTCCCTTTTACCATATTTTATTTCTGCCATCTTGCCGTGGGGTTTCCTCCCGGTCTCGCTCCGCCGCGTCGCACTACAGCCGGTTGGCCCAGGATGGAAATAAGGCGGCGGATGCTGACAGTGAGGAATCATCTCATAAATAAGGAACACGCTCCGCGCTTCCAGTACATTCCGCGTTTTCCCAGGGACGCCGGCCGGACTTTATGAGTGAGTAATTGTGGCTGAATGCCGTGTTATTTGGCAGAGACCGATGACATTTTTAGTGGGCAGAGTTGCTGCAGAAAGCCGTGTAACGGCTGGGAGATCTGCTGATTGACCATCCATTATTCATCGCCTTCACTTCAGCAGGACGGTGTTTACAGTTTCGCTATGATGCGGTTTCTCAAGTGTTTCATTGCACATTCAGGCTCTTTGGGAAGATCTACGACGGACCGTCAGCCCCGATGCCTCATCTCCCTGACTACTTGTTCCGCTGTCATTTTCGATGTAGAGCAGCTCGGACGCGTTTGTTAAATTTTTATGTCTCCCTATTATTAATGGTCGGTGAGTAAAGATGTAGTGAAATGCACTTTCATTAAGATATTATAAGACGCGCGGGGATGAGCGCACGAGCCAGGTAGGAGCAAACCGGGACGCCGGCCACCGTCTTCTATACTGTTCTACTTCTGACACACAACGGACTGAAGGCATAGTAATGGAAAGTATGTGGGGCGCACGGGTGTTACAGCTCCTTAAAGGGACCCTCCGGTTTCCCAGGAGGGAAGGGGTGGGGGGGGGGGGGGGGGGGGCGGTATTATCTGCAGCTGTTCTTCTCTGCTGTCCCTTCCAGCCACCAGTTCTAGTTATTGGTCTCAGGCATCTTAGATGGCCGACACAATCATCAGACAACCTAATTCCCAGAGGTAGTATAAGACTACTAAAGCAGTACAACAGTTCTGATTGGTCTGAGCTGCTCATGTGATCAGCACTGGCCAATCAAAGAGCTGCGGACAGGGTGCATTAGGTTGTTAGGACATTTGCTTCCGGCCATCAATGATGGTCGAAAACAAACCTGGAATTGGCAGAACGGAGGGGCAGCAAAAAATAACAACAGCAGATTATATAACCTGCTAATCCCCCTACAAACCAGTGAGATAGATAGATAGATATGAGATAGATAGATAGATAGATAGATAGATATGAGATAGATAGATAGGAAATAGATAGATAGATGATAGATGGATAGATATGAGATAGATAGATAGATAGATAGATAGATAGATAGATAGATAGATAGATAGATAGATAGATAGATATGAGATAGATAGATATGAGATAGATAGATAGATAGATGATAGATGGATAGATATGAGATAGATAGATATGAGATAGATAGATAGATAGATGGATAGATATGAGATAGATAGATATGAGATAGATAGATAGATAGATAGATAGATAGATAGATAGATAGATAGATAGATATGAGATAGATATTAGATAGATAGATAGATAGATAGATGATAGATGGATAGATATGAGATAGATAGATAGATAGATAGATAGATATGAGATAGATAGATATGAGATAGATAGATAGATAGATGATAGATGGATAGATATGAGATAGATAGATATGAGATAGATAGATAGATAGATGATAGATGGATAGATAGATAGATAGATAGATAGATTGATAGATGGATAGATATGAGATAGATAGATATGAGATAGATATGAGATAGATAGATAGATAGATAGATAGATAGATAGATAGATAGATAGATAGATAGATATGAGATAGATATTAGATAGATAGATAGATAGATAGATAGATAGATAGATAGGAAATAGATAGATAGATAGATAGATAGATAGATAGATAGATAGATAGATAGATGATAGATGGATAGATATGAGATAGATAGATAGATAGATAGATGATAGATGGATAGATATGAGATAGATAGATAGATAGATAGATAGATAGATAGATAGATAGATGATAGATGGATAGATATGAGATAGATAGATATGAGATAGATAGATAGATATGAGATAGATATTAGATAGATAGATAGATAGATAGATAGATAGATAGATGATAGATGGATAGATATGAGATAGATAGATATGAGATAGATAGATAGATAGATAGATAGATATGAGATAGATATTAGATAGATAGATAGATAGATAGATAGATAGATAGATAGGAAATAGATAGATAGATAGATAGATAGATATGAGATAGATAGATATGAGATAGATAGATAGATAGATAGATAGATATGAGATAGATAGATAGATAGATAGATAGATAGATAGATAGATAGATAGATAGATAGATATGAGATAGATAGATAGATAGATAGATATGAGATAGATAGATATAGGATAGATAGATAGATAGATATGAGATAGATAGATATGAGATAGATAGATATGAGATAGATAGATATGAGATAGATAGATAGATAGATAGATAGATAGATAGATAGATAGATAGATAGATAGATATGAGATAGATAGATATGAGATAGATAGATATGAGATAGATAGATAGATAGATAGATAGATAGATATGAGATAGATAGATAGATAGATAGATATGAGATAGATAGATAGATAGATAGATAGATAGATAGATAGATAGATAGATAGATAGATAGATATAGTTCATCCATCAGATATGTTGAGTGGGGGGTGCTGGATGTTTTGGAAGGAACACCAACATTATTAAAGGCATAAATGACGAGTTATGTAGGTTGGATACAGGCCATACATTTGTGCTGTTTCATCCAACCTACATGAAGGCTTCGCTGTGTTGTCACATGAACCCCCCCCCAATGAATGTAGCTATTCACGTACATAAAATTATGGTATGAGAGAAAAATGTGATGAGAAGTTCCGTGAGCATAAAATGCCTATTTTATCACCTTTATAATGGTGAAGGGGGTTTGATAGGTGTAAAAATGGTGACAGGTTCCCTTTAACCATGGATATCATTAGGAGAGACCTAGATTAATGGCCCCAAAGACGTCAAAAGATCCCCACCCCAAGCATGTGAATGCTCGACCCGCCACAAGACACCTCTCACATTGGCTTATCTCCTGAGGAACACAAGGATCAGCTGGTAACATTCAGTATGCCCGATCCTTCTTTTCCCCGTCAGGGAAAGTTGAGCCATCCCCAAAAACATATAAGAGCCGTCTGACCCTCCCATTATCAGATCTTACGAGTGGGTTTCACCATAACTAACCCTCCGCAATGGTGGGGAAATATCATCATGTTTTTGGATGAATGTAACTTGTAACATTGTAGCAAAATAAAGATACACCAAGTGATTAATAATATATAGAAGTAGAAGCAGACCTTTCATCCACAGTGACAGATTCTTAAGATATGGTCGCAATACCTCCACAGCGGGGGGCACCTAAATTAAAAATCTTAATTAAAATATCCTTTGCATCCTCTATTTTATGCATATGATGTAATATGCAAATATCCCGCCAGTAATTGCTTGGCATGTTGCCTCCCAGTGTGATCGGCCTCTTTTGTGTTGGGTATAATCTCCAGATTTTAGCATCTCAACATATTTTCAGAAGCTCTATATGTGTTTTTTTATTCCCTCTGATTAACTATTCTCATATCTATAAAGAGGCCGAGAGTTCGAGTCCCGGAGAGACGACGGTTACATCAGCCCAGCCACCACCACCTCGCTAAAAAACTCCAGCTTTCCACCGAGTTTAAACCATTAAGAAACAAGATTGTGTTCCCCGACAGTCACTAGAAATGGGAAGATGGGGCATAAACAAATATCATACATGTGATGGACATCAAGTGTGATACCAGGAATCGATAGGGACGATATTCAGATTTTCATTATGACCCTCCCCCCCTCTTCTCTGAAATGACCTGCAACTAGACTATATTCAAAAACAACTGACAAGGTAAAAGGGGTCATCAGTGGGTCCCAATTGGTGGAACAACAAAGAAACCATACTCACATCCCCCACCGCTCCTGTTCTGTCACCCCCCGATCGTGCCACATGGTTGCCATAGGCACGATTGCCATAAGGCAGGCACAATCGCCACCAGCACAATCGCCGTAGGGCAGGCGCAACGGCCATACGCCCTAAAGATATGCAGTCAACAGACAATGGTGTGGGGGAGCAACTTGTCCATTGCAGGCTAATATGCAGTCACCCACTCAACCCAGCCCAGATTGGGGAGGAGCGACTGCATATACTAATAGCCACCATACAGAATATCAACCCTCATTGATATAACAGCGGGTTGCCCTGTATGTCCAAGGTGGCCCACACTGGCTGACATCTTGGGCTTCCCCAACAACTCTAGCAAACTACATACAAAAATACTAATGCATACTAATAAATTGCGGGTGTTGGTACTGCATTTTGGCCAAAACGCAGAGGCTGACAAGCCGCGTTGAGGTAACACCGCGTCCGTCAGTACCTAGGCTAACTCACTATAAATTACATAAAATCTCAGGGGTGAGGAAAACAACAAAGACATTATTCACTGAAAAAGCCAAAAATGTAATACCTGAAAGTCTGCAAAGTAGACACAGTCGCCATAGGCACGATCGCCATAAGGCAGGCACAATCGCCGTAGGGCAGGCGCAACCGCCATAAGCCCTAAAGATATGCCATACTCACATCCCCCACTGCTCCTGTTTTCTCAACCCTCCCCCCCATCATAGGAAACTACAGGCCTGTGAGCCTGATTTCTATACGAGGGAAGATCTGTGAACAAATTATTAAACAGCATGTATGCAAGTGCTTGGGTAAAAATGGAGTAATTAACCAGAGCCAGCATGGGTTTGTAACAAACAAGTCAGGCCAGACTAATCTAATTTCCTTCTATGACAGAATCACCGACTGGGTTGATCAGGTACATGCGGTGGATATAGTATATCTTGGCTTTAGTAAAGCATTTAACAAAGTATCTCATACCATACTTACTGAAAAAATGACCAAATATGGGATTGACAAGGCAACTGTTATGTGGATTCAGAACTGGCTGAGTGATCGTACTCAAAGAGTGGTCATAAATGGCTGCACATCCAAGTGGAAGAATGTATCAAGTGGGGAACCACAAGGCTCTGTCCTAGGCCCAGTGTTGGTCAACATTTTTATAAATGATCTGGAGGAAGGAATTGATGGGAAACTGATCAAATTTGCCGACGACACAAAGCTAGGAGGGATAGATAACACTAGGGAAGAGAGAGAGAGGATTCAAAAAGATCTAGAAAAGCTCGAACAGTTGACTAACAGAATAGTATTCAACAAGGAGAAATGCAAAGTCCTTAGAAATGAGTGAGCATAATCGTTAAGGGCAGATACTCGAGCGAGTATCATCCTTTGTGAGTACCTGCCTGCGCGTCAGAAAAGATTAGGGTGTCGTCAGGGAACGGGGGGGGGGGGGGGGGTAATCTCTCTCTCTCCCCCCTGCTTACTCCTGCAACCCACCGCTCACCCGAATCTTTTCCGACGAGCAGGCAGATCCTCGAAAAGATCAGTACTCGCTCGAGTATCTGCCCTTAACGAGTATGCTCGCTCATCTCTAAAAGTCCTACATCTGGGCAAGAAAAGTGAATGGGAGGAATTGGGCTAAGCAGCAGCGAATGTGAACAAGACTTGGGTGTACTAATAGATCATAGACTGAACATGAGTCAACAATGTGATGCAGCAGCCAAAAAGGCAAACTGTCAGGACAGTGTCCGGGATATGGGGGGTCCCTGAGATATCCCGCAACCCCTGTCCCTGCCTACTTGCCCCCCTGGGCTAACCCCCAGGGCGACAACTGGGCGACGGTCCCTACCCTCACTAGGGAAGCGGGACACGGGAGACAAACAGACACTGAGACAAACAACGGTAGAATGGTCAGACAATCCGGGTAGGCAACAAGAGGGTACGCAGTACAGAGGGGTCAGGCAAAACGTAGTCAAGTCCAAAAGCAGGTGTCAGAAAAGCCGAGGTCACAAGAGCAGTCAGGATAAACGCGGGTGCAGCTGGAGAACCAAACTAACACTGGCAAGGCCTGAAAGGAAAACACACATATTTAAATGCTGTCAGTGCTCCCGCCCCAGAAGCTGATTGGGGCGGGGAGCCTGACAGCAGCAGGGCTAATCAGGGAGGTGCTGGGGGCACGCCCCCAGTCTTGCAGCACAGACCGTTACTAGGGAAGCCAGCCTGGTAGTCAAGTGACTAGAAGCACCAGCTGCCTCCCTAGCAACCCGGCGGCGACCAGTCTTACAGCGGCCCGGGGAGATCACCAGAACCGGGGCTCCCCTACGCCGCACTCCTGTAGCCCGGGTGGCAGGACCGGTGGTGCGGGCACGGCGGCCCCGAGAGTTGCAGGTTCTGACAGTACCCCCCCTTCTACGGGGGGACACCGGACCCCCATGGCCCGGTGCGGGCTTAAGCGGGAAAGCCCTGTGGAATGACTGGACTAGGCGTGGCGCATGAACGTCCCTGGCAGGGACCCACGTCCTATCCTCAGGGCCAAATCCTCTCCAGTGGACCAGGTACTGCAGCCCACCTCTAACCCGTCGGGCATCCACAAGCCTTTCTACTTCATACTCCAGTTCCCCCTGTACCAGAGAGGGAGGAGGTGGGTTCTGGGTGGGGAGAACTGGAGTCACATACTTCTTAAGCAAGTTCTTGTGAAAAACCTTGTGGACCTTCCAGGGGTCAGGAAGTGCCAACTTATATGCCACCGGGTTGATAACCTGAGAAACCGTAAATGGGCCAATGAACCGAGGAGCAAGTTTCAGGGAGGGAACCTTAAGTCTCAGATTCTTGGATGATAATAAAACCTGCTCCCCGACCACAAAAGGTGCAGAGATAGTCCGTCTTTTATTTGCGTATTTACGCAGTTTCTCTTGGGAACCCTGAAGGTTCTTACGAACCTGGGCCCAAACTGTGCACAGTTCTTCAGCGGATATGTCAGCGGCCGGATTGTTCGAGACAAAAGGAGTAGAAAGCGAAAACCGGGGATGAAACCCATAGTTACAAAAAAAAGGTGACAGTTGGGTCGACGAGTTACCATGGTTGTTAATAGCAAATTCGGCGAGAGGTAAGTAGTTGGCCCACTGATACTGGTTATCAGAGACAAACAGTCGCAGATACTGGATAAGTTCTTGATTCATCCGTTCCGTTTGTCCGTTACTCTCGGGATGGAAAGCGGAGGAAAAGGACAAATTAACGTTTAGATTTTTACAGAAGGCTCGCCAGAAGCGAGCGACGAACTGAACCCCTCTATCTGACACAATATCCTCGGGGATCCCATGTAACCGAACAATCTCCTTGATGAACATCTCAGACAAAAGTTTGGCGTTAGGCAACTTGCCAAGCGGAACAAAATGAGACATTTTAGAGAAACGGTCAACTATTACCCAAATGACCGTATTCCCCAGCGAGGATGGCAGATCAGTAATAAAATCCATGGACAAATGGGACCATGGCCTGGACGGAATGGGCAAGGGCAGAAGAGGCCCCTCAGGACGTCTCCTGAGGTTCTTCCCCCTTGCGCAAACCGGGCACGCGGACACAAATACCCGTACATCCTTGGCCATGTGCGGCCACCAATAGAGTCTGGCCGCTAACTCCAGAGTACCCCTGATGCCGGGGTGTCCAGCTAGGACTGAAGCATGTGTCTCCTCTAACACTTTCAATCTCAGTGATAACGGGACAAATAATTTACCTTCCGGAAGGGCTTCAGGAGCCGATTGTTGAGCGGCGTAAATGAGAGGTGAAAGGTCGGAGGAGACAGCAGCGAGGACCACCCCAGGGGAGAGAATGCTCTCAGGCTCCGGCTCGGAAGGTTCCGGAGAACCAAAACTCCTAGACAGGGCATCAGCCTTGACATTCTTAGAACCGGGTCTATAGGTAACAACAAAATTGAACCGAGAGAAAAACAAGGCCCAGCGGGCTTGCCGAGCATTTAACCTCTTAGCGGAATCTAGATAGGTGAGGTTTTTATGGTCTGTGAGTACCGTGATCTGGTGATGGGCTCCTTCCAAAAAATGCCTCCACTCTTCGAAAGCCCACTTAATCGCCAGCAATTCCCGGTTGCCTATATCATAGTTCCGTTCGGTGGAAGAAAACTTCCTAGAAAAATAGGCACACGGTCTAAGGTTGGTGAGAGTGGAGGGACCTTGGGACAGTACCGCTCCCACACCAAACTCAGAGGCATCTACCTCCACCACAAAAGGGCTGGACAGATCCGGTTGTACTAGGACAGGTGCAGAAGAGAACGCCGCCTTTAGGGTATCGAAGGCCCTCAGAGCCTCAGAAGACCAGGTCCTCACATCTGCCCCCTTTCTGGTGAGGTCAGTTAGAGGTTTAGCCACCACGGAGAAGTCTTTAATGAATTTGCGATAGTAGTTGGCGAAGCCGAGGAAGCGTTGAAGGGCTTTCAACGACCCTGGCTGGGCCCACTCCGTGATGGCCTTCACCTTTTCAGGATCCATCTGGAAGTCGCATGGCGTGATGATATACCCCAAAAATGATATCTTTTGTACCCCGAAAACACATTTCTCGAGTTTAGCAAACAGCTTGTTATGTCTGAGTCGAGCTAGCACAGTCTGAACGTGAGTATGGTGACTCGGCAAGTCGGAGGAAAAAATCAAAATGTCGTCTAGATATACAACCATGAACACCCCCATGATATCCTGAAACACTGAGTTCATGTACCCCTGAAAAATGGCGGGGGCGTTACACAATCCAAAAGGCATAACTAGGTATTCAAAATGCCCGAGGGGCGTATTGAAGGCGGTTTTCCACTCATCCCCTTCCCGAATGCGGATGAGGTTGTATGCTCCCCTGAGATCAAGTTTAGAAAACCATCGGGCACCAGCGACCTGGTTGAGGAGGTCAGGAATGAGTGGAAGAGCATACTGGTTTCGGACTGTGATTTTATTTAGCTCTCTATAGTCAATACAGGGCCGGAGACCCCCATCCTTCTTCTCAACGAAGAAAAACCCGGCACCCACCGGGGATTCTGAGGGCCGGATGTGCCCCTTGGCCAGACTGTCGTGGATGTAGTCCCTCATGGATTCTCTCTCTGGGACCGTAACGTTATAAATGCGGCCCTTAGGAAGTTTGGCCCCAGGAATCAAGTCTATTTTACAGTCCCATTCCCTATGAGGGGGCAGAGCTTCAGATAGTTGTTTGGAGAACACGTCAGAAAACTCGGAGAGGTATTCTGGTAGGGGGGTCCCCTCGCAGGTGGAGATTCCCACCTTCACCGCACAAAGGTGGTTGACACAGCGGGGACCCCACTTTACCAGTTCCAACGTGTCCCAATTTACTACCGGGTTGTGCTCCCGGAGCCAGGGGAGGCCTAGGACGACGTCCACAGACAAATCTCTCATCACTAGAAAGGTGCAGGTTTCCACGTGTAAGGCTCCTATCGTAAACCTTACTTCAGGGGTAACCAGATTAACCACCCCTGCTTGCAATGGAGTGGAGTCCACTCCTGAAACCAGAATCGGAGTCTCTAAACGTAACAAAACTCCGGACAGTTGAGCAACGAAATTAAAGTTAACGAAATTAGCCGCAGCCCCAGAATCAACAAAGGCTTGCCCAGTGCGGTGGAAAGCATGAAATTCTAGGGTGCAAGGCACTAACATCTTGGACAACACAGGGAGTACCTTGGCTCCTAGACAGTCCCCCCGACGACTGCCTAGGAGCGGGAGTTCTTCCTGCCGTGGCTTCTTAGCGCAGGTAGCAATGCGGTGACCCGGCTCCCCACAGTAGAAGCAGAGGTTCTTCTTCAGGCGGTGTTCCCGTCGTTGCTTGGGGGTCATGGCTCCCAGCTCCATGGCCTCGGTGGTGGGAGGGTAAAAGGTCGGGTCAGTCGAAGAAGTAGACGTGGGGAGTGGGGTGGTCCGAGCGGCGTGTCTGGCCCTCAAACGTCGGTCGGCTCGAATAGCCAGCGACATGGCTTGCTCCAGAGTTCTAGGCTCTGGGTGGGCCACAAGTAGGTCCTTGAGACCCTCAGACAGGCCGGTCAAAAATAAGTCTTTTAGGGCGGCATCGTTCCACCGGGATTCCGTACAATGTTGACGAAATTAGGAACAGTAGTCCTCCGCCATCTTACAACCCTGGCGCAGGGCCAGAAGTTTGGAGACTGCGTAGCCCGCCCGGTCGGGTTCGTCATAAATTTGACCCAGGGCGGAAAAAAAGGCGTCAAGGGATAGTCGGGCTGGAGAGCCAGCTGGTAGCGAGAAAGCCCAATTTTGGGGCTCTCCCCTCAGGCGGGTAATTACGATTCCCACTTTCTGGTATTCAGTACCAGAGGAGTGGGGGCGGAGATCAAAGTAGAGCTTGCAGCTCTCCCTAAATGCAAAAAACTGATCTCTCTCTCCGGAGAAGCAATCCGGAAGCGTGGCTCGAGGTTCTGACATTGTTCCTGGAGCGGACGAGGGCTGCATGGGGCCTGCAGCTGCCACTTGTTCCCGTGGCTGCAAGCGGGCGGTTAGGTCCTGGGCAAGGGTCGTAAGGACCTGGACCTGGTTCGCTACAGCCGCCACGGCCTCCATCGAGGGGCTCAAAGTCGCCGGGCGGATGCAAGGGTCTGACCTTCGTTCGGCCAGTGTTACTGTCAGGACAGTGTCCGGGATATGGGGGGTCCCTGAGATATCCCGCAACCCCTGTCCCTGCCTACTTGCCCCCCTGGGCTAACCCCCAGGGCGACAACTGGGCGACGGTCCCTACCCTCACTAGGGAAGCGGGACACGGGAGACAAACAGACACTGAGACAAACAACGGTAGAATGGTCAGACAATCCGGGTAGGCAACAAGAGGGTACGCAGTACAGAGGGGTCAGGCAAAACGTAGTCAAGTCCAAAAGCAGGTGTCAGAAAAGCCGAGGTCACAAGAGCAGTCAGGATAAACGCGGGTGCAGCTGGAGAACCAAACTAACACTGGCAAGGCCTGAAAGGAAAACACACATATTTAAATGCTGTCAGTGCTCCCGCCCCAGAAGCTGATTGGGGCGGGGAGCCTGACAGCAGCAGGGCTAATCAGGGAGGTGCTGGGGGCACGCCCCCAGTCTTGCAGCACAGACCGTTACTAGGGAAGCCAGCCTGGTAGTCAAGTGACTAGAAGCACCAGCTGCCTCCCTAGCAACCCGGCGGCGACCAGTCTTACAGCGGCCCGGGGAGATCACCAGAACCGGGGCTCCCCTACGCCGCACTCCTGTAGCCCGGGTGGCAGGACCGGTGGTGCGGGCACGGCGGCCCCGAGAGTTGCAGGTTCTGACACAAACACAATTCTGGGATATATTAAGAGTCTAGATCATGTGAGGTCATTATTCCCTCTACTCTTCCTTAGTCAGACCTCATCTCGAATACTGGGTCCAGTTCTGGGCACCCCACCTTAAAAAAGACATAGACAAACTGGAGCAAGTTCAGAGAAGAGTTACCAAGATGGTGAGCGGTCTGCAAATCATGTCCTATGAAGAACGGTTAAAGGATCTAGGAATGTTAAGCTTGCAAAAGAGAAGGCTGAGAGGAGACTTAATAGCTGTCTACAAATATCTGAAGGGCTGTCACACTGCAGAGGGATCAGCTCTATTCTCATCTGCACAAGGAAAGACTAGAAGCAATGGGATGAAACTGAAAGGGATAAAGCTTGATAAAGACCCGAGTGCAGGGTCGATACGTGGCTGCTTGCTTCCTCATGTCTCAATAAAGAAGAGGATTTTAATGAATGCTGCCTGGTTCTTCCTTTCTATATTGATGACCAACGGTGGACCCGGGGAGTCGGGACCCTAACTAGGCTATTGCATAGTGCCTTGCACCAGCGGTGTGGCTGAATCCTTGGAGTGCTGCTGTGATTCTTTTTTCTTCTACTGAAAGGGAGGAGACACAGCTTAGATATTAGCCAGTGAGGGGGATCAATGAGTGAAACAGGTTGCCACAGGAAGTGGTGAATTCTCCTTCAATGAAAGTGTTCAAACAAAGGCTGGACAAATATCTGTCTGGGATGATTTAGTGAATCCTGCATTGAGCAGGGGGTTGGACCCGATGACCCTGGAGGTCCCTTCCAACTCTACCATTCTAGAATTCTATGAACCAAAGTTTATAATGGCTACAAAGGGTGTTATTTGCTCTGGAGGACCCAGTATGTCTGTGTATTACATGAACATCCCATTGATTTCGGGGTGCAATGCTACAGTTTACCTGCGGAGGCATTGTAGGCACTGATGAGTCTCTTGCAGTTCTCCCACAGGTAATTTCCATAGGTCTGAGCCATGGGCCACAACATTAAGTCACGAGAGAACATTACAAACCAAATGTATCTTATCTGTTTGGCATGCTATAAATGTACATACCTGTATCCATTCTTTAACGTTGTCTTCTCCAGGCGTCCATCCGTTTTCAGGATAGTTGAGTCTTGACCTTTCCGTAGACCAGTTAGTACTGTAATGGGAGGATGCGGTGATTTGGTCTGAAGTTATTTCGCCAGATTCCATACCGAGGGCTTCTTTGCACACAAAATCTTAAAAAGAAGATGATATATGCGATCAGTCGTGTCGCTGAACTGCCGCCTGTGATACATTTATAACATGGAGGGGTCAGCGGCTCAGCTCTAGTCATGCAGCAGTTAGTCGGCCCGCCATATTGGACACGTGGCTTTATGAGGGTCGTCCACGCTGACCAATAGACGTTGCATTTCATTCTTCTATGGATTGCAGGGATGTCGATCCCGACGCCCTTTACCTGCCAGCGGGTGTAAAGTAATATATGATATGTACCTTACAACAAGGTCACGATGGAGAGCTCGGAGTTCAGCTGGTTTGCTGTTACTGCTATTATGGATACTACTAGCCCTACTAAGTGCTACGAGGGCGGCACAGTAATCTTCAATGACAATGAAACGCAACTGAAAGAGGCCACGGAATTGTTTCCAGTTGTTCTCAGCCCAATCCTTCAAAAGTTCCAAATCTCCCAAATAACATTCATTAAAGAGGCTTAAATGGTTTATATTTTTATACTGATCATTGATACATAATGGCCTCCAGTCGCTTCTATGGATTATCTATCTATCCATCCATCCATCCATCCATCCATCCCTTAAACTTTATTAGAGCCCCCCTCTCATGATTGGCGCTTCCCCGTATTGTAATTTCCCCCGTGACCCCGGAGGGCGGCATAAAGTCATGTGACAAGTTTTCCGCGGATCAGTTTCACTGTGAATCCACGTTAGATGGGAAAAACTAGCGATCGGAGTGACTTCCAATGAGGCCGGTCATCGGTGCTAGACTAGTCGGGGTCTCACTGCCAACCGCGGGGGGGGGGGGGGGGGGTGTGTGTTTCTCATGTAATGATGTGGAGAGTATACCGAGAATGGCGTGATTAAGGAAAGCATCCAGCGAAAGGGCATCCTCCAGACGGAAGCAACTTATCCCTGAAAGGGGTCAGAGGAGGATGTCAGGAATCGCTCTGACCAACAGGCTGCGCAGTCAGCTTAATACAACACTGGAGCTCCAACTAATGTGTCCGAACGCACAACTCGCTGTTCCTCCGCACGGATGGGCTATAACAGCAGACGGCCAGTTCCAGCGCCATTGTGTCTAAGAGAAACAGAAAGACTCCAGCGGGCAAAAGAGCGCAAAACTTGTATCACTGAGCAGCGGGAAAACATCTCCTGGTCAGATGGGTCCAGATTTCTGTTGCTGATGGGAGGTCAGAATTTGGTGCAAGCAGCATGAATCGCTGACCCCTTCCTGTCAACTGGTGGAGGTGCAGTGATGGTGGGGAAAGGAAATCATTGCACATCCTGGGTCTTCTGATATCTGCGGATAGACTCCTTGCTGCAGTTCTGAAGGCCAAAGGATGTCCAACGCTGCTGGATGGGACAAAGTATCCGTTCACTGCACATATATCTGGACAGAGTCAGCGGGTGTACGGAGGCTTATGTCCAGGCAATGCCCCATGGGAAAAAGTGAGCCTATTAACTACTGTCAACCAGAGCCCTGCGAGCAGAGAGCGAAGCGGCTGTCCGTGTGCCGCACTACCCTGATATATCTACTACTTCATATGCAGGACATGAGGAGAGTGTAATGTTCCTTATGTGATGTGATTTATGTGGACGCTTCTACGATGTGTCATGTGACCGTGCAGAAGAACACATAACAGATTATGGCGCAGTACTGACCTTCTTCTGCATTGCTTTGTAGTACGGAGTAGTTTGCAGAGAATCCTTCCTTTGCGATTGCATTGTCCGCATGAAAAACAATGGCCATGATTCCAGACGAGGCTCGCACTCTTCCCGGGTTGTTCAGCCCGCAGTAACGTCCAATGTGAGGCCCCACTGCGAGAAAAAAAAAATATAGGTTAGCAAAAAATGGCAAAAAATTATTTTGCAGCCCCTCTATCAGCTATTGTATGAAATGCAGAGACGTGATGAGCCCCCCGCGGCGGGCAGAAGGGTCGGGGAACCGCTTCCCGGCATGATCAGCCGCAGCAACAGGTCATCGACCCTCCATTACCTAAGAAATGGTACAAACAGCGACAGCATCTGAAATATACAATATCCATTAACCCCTTAGTGACGCCTCCTAGGAGGTCAAAAAAAGAATAGCGAGCAGAAAACAGGAACACCTTCACTTAGAACACAAGGAACCTTTTGCTGAGGTCCTTCCAGTGGGGGTGGTGGGGGGGTAACCCTGAAATGACCGGGATATGCTGAGGATGAGGAGGCTGGATGCATGCTGGCACTCTAATAGGCAGGCCAAGAATGTGTGCCTGCCCTATGGGCAGAACCCGGGGGAATGGTGGGCAGAAGGATGCCATTGGCCACGGGGAGGTGAGAGAGCGCAACCAACCGCCGCCGGTGGCCATAACACACAATACGATTGGCCATCTCTTATTAATATGAACCCTCTTAATAAGCTCTTTTATTTCCTTACAGAAGAAATACACTCAGACCCAGTCATAAAAAACGGGGTTGTCGGCGGTGGAACTCAGGTACCGTCTCTGATATATAAACAAGTCCTCCATTGAAAGAGGAACAGAAGAAGCCTGTTGGGTCGGGAGTTGTGACTGAAGAGCCTATTTGTGACTGGCTGGTTATAATGTTCATGGAATTATCTGGGACGTCTACATGGAGTTTGTCTGAATTTTGCCCCCCGGACATCTCAGCGCTCTGCTGTGTCTGTGATTATTATACAGCCGGGAGCCGCCAAGATGACAGCAAACAAAGAAGTATTCAAAGTCTCTGAAAGGGCATTCCCTGTCCCGCTAATATTGATCTGTGGTGGATAAAGCATATACATGTCTATCTCAAATCTATCTATCTATCTATCTCATATCTATCTATCTATCTATCTATCTATCTATCTATCTATCTATCTATCTATCTATCTCATATCTATCTATCTATCTCATATCTATCTATCTATCTATTTCATATCTATCTTATAGCTATCTATCTCCTATCTATCTATCTATCTATCTATCTATCTATCTATCTATCTATCTATCTATCTATCTATCTATCTATCTATCCATCTATCCATCTATCTCTCTCTATCTATCTCATATCTATTTATCTATCTATCTATCTATCTATCTATCTCTCTCTATCTATCTCATATCTATTTATCTATCTCATATCTATCTATCTATCTATCTATCTATCTATCTATCTATCTATCTATCTATCTATCTATCTCATATCTATCTATCTATCTATCTATCTATCTATCTATCTATCTATCTATCTATCTATCTATCTATCTCTCTATCTCTCTATCTATCTATCTATCTATCTCCTATCTATCTATCTATCTATCTATCTCCTATCTATCTATGTATCTCATATCTATTTATCTATGAAACTTATGAGCAATGTTTAATCATCCACTAACAGTCTTACTACTTCTATTATTAACGGTTGTAATTAACAACTTTAGCCCAAATGTGCAGTCAGAGATGAGAGGAAGTCATTAATCTCATTCTTAGTTCTTTGTAGCTAATAATAAACATATATTTATATGTCTTTTTCCATTCCAGCTTATCGAATGGGCTCTTATTGAGAAAGACAACATGATGGCAGCCAGTTAATAAGGAGCTGCAGCTTTGTTCTTGATCAACAGAGACATACAAATGAAGAAAGTACACCGACCGCCCCTTTAACAGCCCCCATCTAGTGGCGCGTTCACCTCCTTTGGCCTTCAGATCTGCAGCAATTGGTGTAGATCCCACTTGGTGATGAGACCCTCCTGCAGGAATATCGGCCCCTGCGGACAGGAAGCTTCTTGTAGATGCCGCAGATTAGATGGCAGTACTGACATGTTCTGACCAGCTGTCAGGAAGGGGTCAGCGATTCATGCTGCTTGCGCCAAATTCTGACCTCCCATCACCAACAGAGATCTGGACCCATCTGACCTGGAGATGTTTTCCCGCTCCTCAGTGATACAGGTTTTGTGCTCTTTTGCCCGCTGGAGTCTTTCTGTTTCTCTTAGACACAATGGCGCTGGAACTGGTTGTCTGCTGTTATACCATCCGTGCGGAGGAACAGCGAGTTGTGCGTTCGGACGCGTTAGTTGGAGCTCCAGCGTTGTATTCAGCTGACTGTGCAGCCTGTTGGTCAGAACGATTCCTGACATTTTCATCAAGAGGGGTCAGGTTTCTCCTTGGGGAGAGCACCACAAGGGTGTAGAGACTGATAAGCCATGCAAGGCTCCCTGGGAAAAATTTATGTAAATGAGCGATGAAATAATCCTCCACAGCGCCATCTATTGGAAGGTCACTATCCTGCAAGTCAACATCCGACCTTTTAGCAGGCCGAGCCACATGATTAGTGTTGTGGGCCGAACCGGAGCCCCATATGCCGACTCGGGAAGCGGACATCTTCTAAATACTAAACAAGTATTTGCATAAATGATTGCAAAAATCCATCGTTTCCTTTGAAATAATTTTTTTTCTCCCCGTCTCCATCTTTTTAGAGCTAGATATGATGAGGACGATGCGGAGCCGAGTCCTGCTAGCAAAGTCAATGAATTCTCACTGCTAAGTACACTTCTTCCATCGACTGCTGCAAACAAAAGGTTAAAGTCCCTCGGCTCCTGTTGGCTAGGAGTTGGATCTGATTACTTCCAGCCATAATTGGAGAAGTTATGATTTTAGCACCTGTGAAGTGTTGTCATATAAGCACAACCAGGCTTTTAACCCTTTCCAATCCACTGTCTGACGTCCAAAGACATTCTGATTGAAGGCTGTACAGCTCCGATGTCGGAAGACGTCTGGCAGGGTATTCTTACTGTACATTACTGGCCGCTCTGTTGTCGGGGGGCCTCTCCAGCATGTCACATACCGCAGTACTGGCTCTAGCCAGCAGATGGTGCCATTGTATAATGGTAGAAAGAGAAAGCCCCCTAGGAAACCCTGAGTCCAAAACTGGATTGCAAAGGGTTAAATACTAAACTAACCCCTCAGTGGTGCGGCCTATATTTGCCATAAGGACATCGTTGAGGGGATTTGCATCCGAAGATAACTTTTTCTTAATTTTTCCGTCTAAATGGCCGTACTCGGCCGGACTTGTTTTTTGCGCGGCGAGCTGTAGTTTTTATGGCACCATGTTTTGGGTACATATAATGTATTGTAGAACCTTTATTCCCTTACTTTTTGGGGGAAGTAGAGAGAAAAAACACCTCAATTCTGCCATTGTTTTTTTTTTACAACGCTAATCATGAAGCATAAATGACGTGATAAAACGACGATACCAAAATGATAGATTTTTTAGGGGTTTCCACATTTGCACAATTAAATTCCTATATTTTGGAGAAAATATATTTTTTTCACATTGCTGCATTCAATTTCCCATAATTTATTTTTCTGTCCCCATGGACGGAGCTCTGTGAGGGGTGCTTTTGTATGATGAGCTGTAGTCTTTCTTGGTACCTTTTTGGGATACATACGGCTTATTTGATCACTTTGTCAAAGGTCCCTAAAAGTCTGATAGTTGCAGGGTCCCCCTATGGAGCTGTAGCCTCCACTGACCCTGCCCTATGTGGTGGTGAGGACTTACGGAAACGACCGAGCAGGTGCTGCTACACTGTCTCCATAACTCCCATAGATGGAAATGGGAGTTACACTGTTTCTGTAATTCGGGAGCTCGCTGTGCTGCATTGTTTGAGTAGCTCCTATTGACTCTTGCAGGCGGTATGGAAACCGCACAGCTCAACCACGCTCGGCTGTATTCTGCCACCTCTAATCGGGGGTATTCTCATTGTGGCCACATGTAGCCAGAATGGAAACGCCCTCTTATAAATTAAATGGCAAGACAAAAAGAGAAAAACTCCTCAGCGCTCACACCAATGTAATGCATACAGGTATAGGTGAAAACGGATGAAACTTACTCGGTGGAGGCGCCTATAGCCCAGGCGCCTCCCAATCCAGGATTAGCTTGTCGCACGGGGATGAAAGCCAGCAGCAGCAGAGATGTTTTCACAACTTTTATTACGTGCAATCAAGGTACACAACGCGTTTCGGCCTGGAGGCCTTTTTCAAGTGTCACACTTGAAAAAGGCCTCCAGGCCGAAACGCGTTGTGTACCTTGATTGCACGTAATAAAAGTTGTGAAAACATCTCTGCTGCTGCTGGCTTTCATCCCCGTGCGACAAGCTAATCCTGGATTGGGAGGCGCCTGGGCTATAGGCGCCTCCACCGAGTAAGTTTCATCCATTTTCACCTATACCTGTATGCATTACATTGGTGTGAGCGCTGAGGAGTTTTTCTCTTTTTGTCTTGCCATTTTATTGTCTCCTTCACTCTGTGAATGGAGTATCCTCTGGCTGCCGTTTCATCAGTGATATGAGATCTCTTTGGAGCACCTATACATTCCTGGCTATATCTGAGAAGATTGACCTCCTACTATAGAATATTCCGCAGGACCACCACAGTGTTGACATCTCCGCAGTGAGCGCTCTTCCATACACACTCTTATAAATTAAAGCGGCCCTATTTGTACGTTGCGAGACACACGAATATAAAACCCATTCTTTTGAATGGGATCATACACAGGAGTGATTTTTGCCCGCATTACATCACAGGAAGAATCGCGGCATGCCCCATCTTTCGGCGTTCCCTTGGAACGCATTTCCCATTGCTTTCAATGGGGCCGACAAAGCATCACGCGGCGTGCGAGGGGCACGCAAGTGCAATGCGAGGTTTGCCACTGAAAACAATGGAAAACACTCTGCAATCGCTACTTCCCTAAAGTAATGCCAGGCGTTCAACAACCTGTATACTTCTATTACAACTAAAGCAAACTGACGTATAAAGGGCGCGCAATTGTAACTTTTTCCCCCTATATATATGGAAATCACAAAGAAATAGCAAAGACACCAACAAACGACTGCGAAATATTGTTCTTCTTCTCTTCCATCACCGATAAATCCTGCATGGATTGTTCCCTGATTGCATTACCGCTCTTTTACGTTTGAAGTATTGCTTTATTAAGCTGTTTACGTTTTTTTTCTACGCAGCTCCTGTTTGGATTGGTCCAATTGTAACGGGCTCCATTCCATCATTTATATGTACACATTACTTTGAGAAGTGCAAGTCTCAATGACAGGAAAGTTAGACAAGATGCAGAGGAAGCTGAGATAAAAGAGATTAATAGAGTGTTTAATTTGCTGTGGCATTAACATCTATTGGAGGACGGCGCTTTCTGCGCTTTCATTCAGAGGAGTGTTTATTTTATTGACTTAAGCATTGAAGTCACGCCAAGGCGATCGCTCCCAAACTGTAGTCATACTCTAAATTACATTTCACTCTCAATATTACTCTCCGGCTCCTTGATGGCAGCAGAGCCGGGATACGGAGTGCGGGCATTGTTAGACTTCACAGTAAGTCGTCTGCATTGTTTCATTCTGTTACTGTACTACAATGTAATATATTAAACAATGACACTTTTAAAGGGAAAGTGTCATCATAAATGGCCTCTTGTATAGTTTTTATGTTAAATACATTTTTTATGACATTTTTCTTAATTTTAGACGTCAAGATCTACATCAAGATTAAAAATCGACAAATCGCCGGGCCCAGATGGAATACACCCAAGGGTTCTAAGGGAACTAAGTGACGTGATAGACAGACCGCCATTTCTTATATTTGCGGACACTATTGAGACCAGGGTTGTACTGCTGGATTCACACATTGCCAATGTGGTTTCAATATACAAAAAGGGGTCTAGAAGGGAGCCTGGTGACTACAGGCCGGTAAGTCTCACTTTTATATTCGAGGGGTTTCTGAGAGACGCCATCCTGGAAGACCTCAAGAACAACAGTATAACTCTTCACCAGAACAGGTTCATGAGGGGTCAATTGTGTCAGGTATAGGGGTGAGGGATGGGAAGAGGGGTGTAACTATAAGGGATGTGGTTGCACCTTGGCCCAGGAGCCTTAGGGGCCCCATTAAGCCTCTTCTTTCTATATAGAGAACCCAATACTATGAATAAAGCATTATAGTTAGGGGCGCTGTTGCAGATTTTGCATTGGGGCCCAGAAGCTTCAAGTTACACCTATGGGCAAGAACATTATTCTCCCACTATATAAGGCACTGGTCAGGCCTCACATGGAATACTGCGCACAGTTCTGGTCACCGGTGCTCAGGAAAGATGTTGCAGTGCTTGAGGAGTACAAAGAAGGGCAGCTCAACTAATACATGGAATGAGAGGACTGGAATACCCAGAGAGGCATCAAAATTAGGATTATTAACCTTAGAAAAAAGACGGCTGAGGGGCGACTAAATAACTATGTATAAATACATGAGGAGACAATACAAGGATCTCTCCCAGGATCTGTTTATAGCCAGGACTGCGACAGTAACAAGAGGGCATCCACTACATCTAGAGGAAAGCAGGTTTCATCACCAACACAGAAAAGGGTTCTTTACTGTAAGAGCAGTGAGACTGTGGAACTCTCTGCCTGAGGATGTGGTGATGGCAAAATCCATAGAGGAGTTTAAGAGGGACTAGATGTCTTTCTAGAGCGCTGTGATATTACAGAATATAGACATTAGGTGACCAGCGGGGTTGGTGATCCGGGTCTTACAGAGAGGTAGGAACTATCAGAGGTTGATCCAGGGATTATTCTGGCTGCCATTATGGAGTCGGAAAGGATTTTTTTCCCCAGAATGAGGGTAAATTGGCTTCTACTTAATTGTTTTTTTTTGCCTACCTTTGGATCAAAAAGGGGAGCAGAAACAGGCTGAACTGGATGGACATTGTTTCCTTCAGCCCAACATATTATGTTATATTTAAAAAAAAATACTGAAATCCTACAATTCTCAAACTGACCAAAAGGCCTAATAATAATATCTATCTATCTCATATCTATCTATCTATCTATCTATCTATCTATCTATCTATCTATCTATCTATCTATCTATCTATCTATCTATCTCATATCTATCTATCTCATACCTATCTATCTATATATCTCATGTCCATCTATCTATCTATCTATCTATCTATCTATCTATCTATCTATCTATCTATCTCATATCTATCTATCTATCTCATATCTATCTATCTCATATCTATCTATCTATCTATCTATCTCATATCTATCTATCTATCTATTTATCTATCTCATATCTATCTATTTATCTATCTCATATCTATCTATTTATCTATCTCATATCTATCTATCTATCTCATATCTATCTATCTATCTCATATCTATCTATCTCATATCTATCTATCTCATATCTATCTATCTATTTATCTATCTCATATCTTTCTATTTATCTATCTCATATCTATCTATTTATCTATCTCATATCTATCTATCTCATACCTATCTATCTATATATCTCATGTCCATCTATCTATCTATCTATCTATCTATCTATCTATCTATCTATCTATCTATCTATCTATCTATCTCATGTCCATCTATCTATCTATCTATATATCTCATGTCCATCTATCTATCTACCTATCTATCTCATATCTATCTATCTATCTATCTATCTCATACCTATCTATCTATATATCTCATGTCCATCTATCTATCTATCTATCTATCTATCTATCTATCTATCTACACTACCGTTCAAAAGTTTGGGGTCACATTGAAATGTCCTTATTTTTGAAGGAAAAGCACTGTACTTTTCAATGAAGATAACTTTAAACTAGTCCTAACTTTAAACAAATGCACTCTATACATTGCTAATGTGGTAAATGACTATTCTAGCTGCAAATGTCTGGTTTTTTGTGCAATATCTACAAAGGTGTATAGAGGCCCATTTCCAGCAACTATCACTCCAGTGTTCTAATGGTACAATGTGTTTGCTCATTGGCTCAGAAGGCTAATTGATGATTAGAAAACCCTTGTGCAATCATGTTCACACATCTGAAAACAGTCTAGCTCGTTACAGAAGCTACAAAACTGACCTTCCTGTGAGCAGATTGAGTTTCTGGAGCATCACATTTGTGGGGTCAATTAAACGCTCAAAATGGCCAGAAAAAGAGAACTGTCATCTGAAACTCGACAGTCTATTCTTGTTCTTAGAAATGAAGGCTATTCCATGCGAGAAATTGCTAAGAAATTGAAGATTTCCTACAACGGTGTGTACTACTCCCTTCAGAGGACAGCACAAACAGGCTCTAACCAGAGTAGAAAAAGAAGTGGGAGGCCGCGTTGCACAACTAAGCAAGAAGATAAGCACATTAGAGTCTCTAGTTTGAGAAACAGACGCCTCACAGGTACCCAACTGGCATCTTCATTAAATAGTACCCGCAAAACACCAGTGTCAACATCTACAGTGAAGAGGCGGCTGCGGGATTTTGGGCTTCAGGGCAGAGTGGCAAAGAAAAAGCCATATCTGAGACTGGCCAATAAAAGAAAAAGATTAAGATGGGCAAAAGAACACAGACATTGGACAGAGGGAGACTGGAAAAAAGTGTTGTGGACGGATGAATCCAAGTTTGAGGTGTTTGGATCACAAAGAAGAACGTTTGTAAGACGCAGAACAAATGAAAAGATGCTGGAAGAATGCCTGACGCCATCTGTTAAGCACGGTGGAGGTAATGTGATGGTCTGGGGTTGCTTTGGTGCTGGTAAGGTGGGAGATTTGTACAGGGTAAAAGGGATTCTGAATAAGGAAGGCTATTACTCCATTTTGCAACGCCATGCCATACCCAGTGGACAGCACTTGATTGGAACCAATTTCATCCTACAACAGGACAATGACCCTAAACACACCTCCAAATTGTGCAAGAACTATTTACAGCAGAAGCAGGCAGCTGGTATTCTATCGGTAATGGAGTGGCCAGCGCAGTCACCAGATCTGAACCCCATTGAGCTGTTGTGGGAGCAGCTTGACCGTATGGTACGCCAGAAGTGCCCATCCAACCAATCCAACTTGTGGGAGATGCTTCTAGAAGCGTGGGGTGCAATTTCACAAGCTTACCTCAACAAATTAACAGCTAGAATGTCAAAGGTGTGCAATGCTGTAATTGCTGCAAAAGGAGGATTCTTTGACGAAAGCAAAGTTTGATGTAAAAACAATGTTATTTCAAATACAAATCATTATTTCTAACCTTGTCAATGTCTTGACTCTATTTTCTATTCATTTCACAACGCATGGTGGTGAATAAGTGTGACTTTTCATGGAAAACACAAAATTGTTTGGGTGACCCCAAACTTTTGAACGGTAGTGTATATATCTCATGTCCATCTATCTATCTATCTATCTATCTCATATCTATCTATCTATCTATCTCATACCTATCTATCTATATATCTCATGTCCATCTATCTATCTATATATCTATCTATCTATCTATCTATCTCATATCTATCTATCTATCTATCTATCTCATATCTATCTATCTATCTCATATCTATCTATCTCATATCTATCTATCTATCTATCTATCTATCTATCTATCTATCTCATATCTATCTATCTATTTATCTATCTCATATCTATCTATTTATCTATCTCATATCTATCTATTTATCTATCTCATATCTATCTATCTATCTATCTCATATCTATCTATCTATCTATCTCATATCTATCTATCTATTTATCTATCTCATATCTATCTATTTATCTATCTCATATCTATCTATTTATCTATCTCATATCTATCTATCTCATACCTATCTATCTATATATCTCATGTCCATCTATCTATCTATCTATCTATCTATCTATCTATCTATATATCTCATGTCCATCTATCTATCTATCTATCTATCTATCTATCTATCTATCTCATATCTATCTATCTATCTATCTCATACCTATCTATCTATATATCTCATGTCCATCTATCTATCTATCTATCTCATATCTATCTATTTATCTATCTCATATCTATCTATCTCATACCTATCTATCTTATATCTATCTATCTATCTATCTATCTATCTATCTATCTATCTATCTATCTATCTATCTATCTAATCGATCTATCTCCTATCTATCTATCTCTCTATCCTTCTATATCTCATATCTATCTATCTATCTATCTATCTATCTATCTATCTATCTATCTATCTATCTATCTATCTCTCATATCTATCTATCTCTCATTTCTATCTATCTATCTCATATCTATCTATCTATCTATCTATCTATCTATCTATCTATCCATCTATCTCATATCTATCTATCTATCTCTCATATCTATCTCTCATATCTATCTATCTCTCATATCTATCTCTCATATCTATCTATCTCTCATATCTATCTATCTATCTATCTATCTATCTATCTATCTATCTATCTATCTATCTATCTATCTATCTATCTATCTATCTATCTATCTATCTATCTATCTATCCTCACATTCTTTGCCATTATTTCCACTCACCTGGTCCCTTCCTGCCCAGCTTATAACCTGTGAGTGGATTATCTATCCATCCAGCGTTGGCCGCCGTGGCTCGCTGGCGTGATGACAATGGCTACCTGTTTTCCACCTTAGATGTGTGATTGGCGTGCCGGTGATGTATTCCGGCTCCAGCATGAGGTGAGAAGCTTTAATTAATATGGCTGCTGCAGATTGCTGCAGTGGAGACCTACGGCTGCGGGTGTAAAATAATACGCCATGG
Source organism: Eleutherodactylus coqui (assembly GCF_035609145.1). Taxonomy (NCBI): domain Eukaryota; kingdom Metazoa; phylum Chordata; class Amphibia; order Anura; family Eleutherodactylidae; genus Eleutherodactylus; species Eleutherodactylus coqui. The sequence continues at coordinate 107,836,761 of NC_089848.1, forward strand.
AGCTCGGAGAAGGGATCTTTAGCTGAATGAGGCAGCGGGGCTCCTGCGCACTTCTGCTCCCCGCCTGACCTTAGAGTAAAGGACGTGCGGGTGTTTGCTTGTTTCTTCTGCCTTTTTACAGGTCACGCTTCATCCTCTGCCTTAGTCTTACGACCTCATCCCAGCAATAATATTTTTTAGATGAGACCCCGAGGGTTATATGCAAATATCTGCACTGGAGTCCATGAATAATGCATGCTGGAGTATCAAGTGAATATCACGCTAGTTAATTAACTATCAGCAAAAGTGAGCCACAGGTAAAATAGAACTGAGATTGTTGTTGAGCCGCACACTGTGCAGCAGCGAGATGGGAGCATGCATAAACATCCAGAGATGCGGCTTTGGCTGAGGGCTGGATGAAAGGTCACCTTTTACTGTTAGATGAGCACCTTGATATGGAACTCTGACAGATCCAACTTGTGGAGATACCAGCTACACTGTCCATATACAGATCTGTCCTACCTCGGAGCTCGGCTTCCAAGTCATGGAATCACGAACTTTCATGCTTGTATAATACATCTGGCACCAGCTTATCTCCTTAACGAAGGAGTGGGCAAACAGGATTGGGGCTGGTTGTTTGGTCCCCATATAAATTAGTGACGACGCTGGCTGGACGCAAGATGGCAGAACTGGACTTCACCTATAGAAGTTGCCTGTCCCATCTATTAATGGTGTCTCTCAGTACTCAGATACCTCTAGGACTTTCCACAGGGTCAAATTATGTCTCAACTGGACAATCAAATGAGCAATAACATAAAGCAGGTGTCAAAACTAGTAGGTAACAAAAATGCAAGAACAGGAACTCACCAATATATGACAGGAGGGGCTGATGGTAATCTCATAGCACAAATGAACGATGGTGTTGAAAGTCAGATAATGGAGTAGATAGGTGATTGTGAACACATAATAATAAACTCACAGTATCTGACCTTAACTCAGGATTTCCTTATGTCTTCTCCTAATCTATGACGTTGACCTTAACATCAGACACCACTGTCCCCGAATATCCCTAAAGATATACCTTATAAAACACTGACCCTGACAAATAGCAAGAGGGCACTAAGACCTAAAGACAAGAAAACCCAACTGAGCAGAGCTGAGATAAGAAGCAAGACAAAAGAAAAATACAAACAGGGCAAAGCTAAGCAACTAAATACAATGTTAAGAAGTAAGGACAAGACTAGAAATAGCCACATGAAGCAACTACTCTGACAATAAACAAAGTTAAAGGGGTGGTCTCGCGAAACCAAGTGGGGTTATACACTTCCGTATGGCCATATTAATGCACTTTGTAATGTACATTGTGCATTAAATATGAGCCATACAGAAGTTATTCCACTTACCTGCTCCGTTGCTAGCGTCCTCGTCTCCATGGTTCCGTCTAAATTCGCTGGCAGCTTGCTTTTTTAGACGCGCTTGCGCAGTCCGGTCTTCTCCATTCAGCACGAGCCGCTTCAGTGTGCTCCCCGCTACAGCTCTTCTGCGCATGCGCAGACGAGCTGTCACTGTTCGGGAGCGCGCTGAAGCGGCCATTCTGCACCATCCTCTGTTAGAGGAAGGTGCAGAAACTGGAGCTGCCCAGCGGAGAAGCCCAGCCCAGCCCAGCCGCCCCGAGAAGCCTCCCAGGTAAGTGATGGGTCGGGGGGGGGCTGCCGCTGCGCCGGGCTGCGCCGGGGGGGCTGTCGCTGCGCCGGGGGGGCTGTCGCTGCGCCGGGCTGCGCCGGGGCGGGCTGTCGCTGCGCCGGGGGGGGCTGCCGCTGTGATGGGGGAACTAGCGCTAGGCCGGGGGGGGCTGCCGCTGCGATGGGGGGGCTGTCGCTAGGCCGGGGGGGGCTGCAGCTGCGATGGGGGGGCTGTCGCTAGGCCGGGGGGGGCTGCCGCTAGGCCGGGGGACCTAGCGCTGGGCTCCGGAACCTAGCGCTGGGCTCCGGGGCCTTCACCTGGGCTGAGGGTCTAGCGCTGGGGAGCCGGGGGCTAGCGCCGGTTACCTGCTGCCTGGCGGTGGGCGTCTGGTCGGCGGCTGCGGGGCGTCCGGTTGCCATGGAGACACAGCTGGCGGCGTCTCGGGAGCGCGCACGTCGGGCTGCAGCGAGCGACTGGGAAAGAGCCGGCGGCCATCTTGAGGAAACTTTTATAAGTTGCTGAAACGCTGGAACGGTAAGTACGAACCAGCTAGAAATGTCATTTACAGGGGGGCTTAGTAATGTATGTTTAATGGGGGGGACTGGGCAAAAAAAAAAATTAACTGCTTCCTCGAGACATCTCCTTTAAACTAGTAATAAGATGCTAGAAGCAAACAAGGAATACTGGATTTTAAAAAAAGCACACAGATTACACTATAACCAGCAACACACTGCAGAAGCCAGGAATATTTAAATAGAGGCTAACAAATCAGAAACGTCTTTCCAAATGATCCTGGGTTGCAGCAGTATTGTCAACTGGCTCACTTGAAAGAATCAGCTGTGGGGCAGTTACATAGTAGGTGCCTCAACAACAAACTAGAAGACAGAGGAAGCATTCCTGCTGATTGTTGCAATCACACCAATTTCAGCTAGATATCCCACATTAATTTGATGCATATAGGCAGCATGAATATCAAGTATTGCAGGCATTGAAATGAATATTCTCTTTTTGAAAAAGACTCTTTGTGAGTCGAAACGTTGCATGTAAACTATGGAGGAATAAAGAGAATATTATATTTACACCACCCATGCTGTTAAAACATCGCTATCTATTTTCCGGGGGTGCGATAACTGACAGACGCATCTGCCTGTTCACAGACAATGTGGATCACCTGATATTTATAAACATGAACTCAGCGTGGATTTCACCTGCTTTCTGCACCTCCACGGCAGATCCCACTGATTAGTCAGCACGCTGGCAAGTTGTACTCACATACGACTGAGCATAAATTTATACTAAAGATAATATTGTGCCCTCAAAATGCTGTTGGTGGCGGTGTTATTGCTGCTGCTAGTTGTGGTGATGCTTCCGCTGCTGTTATTGGTAGTAGTGATGCTAGTGGTGGTGGTGCTGTTGTTGGTGATGGTTCTGCTGCTGTTATTAGTGGTGGTGCTGCTGTTGTTAGTGGTGCTGCTGCTGGTGGTGGTGCTGCTCTTGTTGGTGCTGTTTTTGGTGATGGTTCTGCTGCTGTTGTTAGTGATGGTTCTGCTGCTGTTGTTGTTGTTGGTGGTGCTGTTGTTGGTGATTGTTCTGCTGCTGTTGTTAGTGGTGGTGCTGCTGCTGGTGGTGGTGCTGCTCTTGTTGGTGCTGTTTTTGGTAATGGTTCTGCTGCTGTTGTTAGTGATGGTTCTGCTGCTGTTGTTAGTGGTGGTGCTGCTGCTGGTGGTGGTGCTGCTCTTGTTGGTGCTGTTTTTGGTAATGGTTCTGCTGCTGTTGTTAGTGATGGTTCTGCTGCTGTTGTTGTTGTTGGTGGTGCTGTTGTTGGTGATTGTTCTGCTGCTGGTGGTGGTGGTTCTCCAGTTGTTGTTGTTGCTGCTGCTCTCCCCCTGCTTTGCGATGTTTCCTTCTCTCAAAATGTAAATTTTCTAGAGCACAAGAAACATCTGCAGCTTTACAGGTCTTCCTTGGAGGAGGCCCGTGCTCGGCTGTTCTGTTCACCTGGTAGAATTTGTTCTTTGCAAACTTTATGAGATTACTTTTAAAACAAGCAGCCCAACGGCCTTCTTTCTTGGTGCAATTTTTCGGGGTCTTCTCTTGCTTTGAGTGACACCCTGTGCTACGACTGAAACCCCCACACCACTGTACACTACTCGACCAATTTCTAGGAGGATCACAAGTGTTCTCCAGATGTGTGGTTGTATTCCCATGCAATTTGTGGGCCTTTGGCTGCATTGGGGACCTTCTCTAGGGGAAACTAGTGAACCTGAGTTTTACTCCCATTGACTTTAATAATAGTCATAATGGACTGTCCCAAATCACAATGATTTTTATGAAATAGTCTCAATAGCGTCACAAATCGATTGTTTCGGTAATGGCTCATCTGTAATTTCCATATAGGACAGCAGTAGTGAGATATAGTGCTGTACACCCTGCATAGGGAGGAAGTGATGGGCGCACGTATTACCCGAGCAGATGTGGGTACAGAGAAGAACTCTATTTCGGCGGTGTCACCTCGGTCATTATTGTTCTGTGGCTTTCATTAATATGATCTGAAGTTGCTGCAGCTCCTCGCACCCCGGTTGCCATGCCGGCTTCAGCGACATAACACATCGCATTTCTATTGTTCTGAGAACTAATTAACATGTAAGAACTCCGTCTATATTCAGGGAAGGAAATGTTCTTGACTGTAATATATTGCTCTACAGAGGTGAGAAATGTCATTAGCCGCCATAGACGGCAGGAAGAAATGAAATCCGAGTGAGTTTCAGAAATCAAAGTTTGCAAGGAATTGGGGAAAATTGTGGGGAAGAAACACAATACAAACTCTGGATGTGTAGAGCGTCGGCGCCTCACTGCCCGGTCTTCGGAGAGCTTCGAGGCAGATCCTTAGCGCAAGCTCCATACTAAAGGCCCATTTAGACACAACGAATAACGCTCAAAAGATGGCACTCAAGCGACTTTTGAGCGCTAATCGTGTTAGTTACAGCATAAGATGATCGTTCAAGATGAGAGATCACTTTGCGCTGCCAGCTGAGGATGCAGAAGACAAGCAGGGCGTCCCGCTTGTCTTCTGCATCCAGCTGTTCCCTGCTCCGAGCGCCCGGCTGTTATACAGCCAAGTGCTCCAAGTGGAGGATGCAGAAGACAAGCGGGGTGTCCCCGTTTGCCTTCTGCATCCAGCTGTTTTCTGCAGGCTGTCATACAGCCGAGCGCTCCGTGCCGGGTATGGAGAACAGAGCTGGACCTCCTTGGACCTCCTTGTTCTTCATACCCAGCCTGTTATCACCTTTCTTAGTTAGATCTGTTTTGGGGGAAGACAGGTGACAAATCTTATGGTGGTCTTACAGATCTGGCTGGGTTGTCACACGACTTTGCTAAAGTCATGAGCTCCAAACCTGCCTGGTTACGCATCAGGGTTGTTCAAGAAGCATGGCGATACTATATAATGCAGGTCTAGGCAGATTGGCCATCCAGAAGTCTAGGAAAGGTGGGTGACAACCAATATGGAGCTGAAATTTGGCCATATTGGTTGTCACACATCTTTTTCCAAATAGCTATGATTACACGTGGAAGAATAATTCAAGAATTTCCTTTGGGAATAAAGCTTCTGCCCTACAGCTGGCCATACATGTACAAGACAGCTGAAGTCATTGATATCAGTAGGATAGGATCACTAACTCGTGTGTATTGAGCCTTGACGGCCGTCGCGCCTCTCCCTCCCCTTGACAGCAGATGCCAGGGAGAAATTGGGCATGTGGGATTTCCAATGCTTTATTTTCTCACAGGAGATAAGGGTCTGGGAGAGGCTTATTCCCTCTCTGTAGTCCAAAAAGAGGGCATGTACTTAAAGGGGCTCTCCAGGTGGCACCCACCGGAATACTCTGGGGTCGTAGCGGAAGCGCTGCTCTTATTTCTGTATAGTGGCCGACACTTGTAATTGCAGGCACATCTCTCATTGAAATCAATGGGAGCTGCACTTGTAATTGCAAGCTGGGGTCCCATTAATTTCAATGAGAGATGTGCCTTCAATTAGGAGTAGTCAGAGCAATGCTTCTGCTTCAACCCTAATGTATCCCGGTGGGCGCTGCCAGAATAACCCCTTTAGTGAGAGTTGGCAGCATATGGACAGCTCAGAAGCAACCAGGATTGTCACTCTTTTTTGTGTCAATCTGCTCAGATCCACTGGTTTCCATTCTGCTCTTCCAACATGGCCACTTCTTAGACTACCTTGAGCGATCACCTTGTGCTCTGAGCGGAGGATGCAGGAGAACAAGGGGGGCCGCTTGACTTCTGCATCCAGCTCTTCTCCGCTCGGAGCACCCGGCCGTTATACAGCTGAGCGCTCTGTGCCGGGTATGGAGAACAGAGCTGGACTGCTCTGTTCTTCATACCCAGCCTGTCATCAGGGAGCGGGATGAAACAATAGTATCAGCTGTTTCCGCTGTGAATCCCTGATAAGACTCATCGTCAGCACGCTGAAAGATGACGATGAGCGACGGCTTAACAAAAACGGCACGATGTCAGCGCAGATACACACAACGATTATCGCTAAAAGATGGCTTTGAGTGATTTTTGAGCGATAATCGTTGTGTCTAAATGGGACTTTAGAAATAGGAGGATCACATTGATCAAACTGTGTTGGTGCAACATTTTACTACTTGATCGGCAATCAAAATGTTGGAGCAACTGGCCCCGAGACTCTCAGCACACCGTGTGCACCAGGAAGGGACAGGAGCAGGGCCACCACCTCGGAAGACCAAAGAGGGCCACAGGAATCCGTGGATGTAGAGGACAATGGCTCAGTTGAGGAGGAGCAGCTAGTATTACTCTCCCTCCTCTGCCTCAGGACCGGAGCGTTGCTTTAAGTCATTGGAGAGTGAATCAGCAAAAAACCCACACTTTGCCAATAGATGCCTATTTTTATGTGGCGCTGGATTTCCTGCTTCTACAACAATGGCAGCAGAAATATGAATCCATGTTCCAACATTTTCGCCCCCCATGATTATAGAGCAGCATTAAGCCATAATGAGAGTGTGCCCCGTTATCTCACAATGCGTAACCATCGGCGGCCGGGAACCAATCACCAACTTTGCAGTTATCACGCATTCATGCAGCCTTGTGAAGGGACTTTGTAAGTAGATCCACAAGTCAGATTCATATCTGCACAATATTTGTACAACTTCGCTGCGTTCACACAAAAGGCTTTCTGAGATGTTGGCTGCAGCGAGTTCACCATTGTCAGTTGGTCAAAGTGTGAAAACTGCATTGTGAATGACGTCCTTTGTGTTCAGCGCTGCGAGCAGAATGCCTGCAAATCAACGGAGCGCCGGTGGGTCGCAGAAGCCACAGGAAATGCCAAATGTGTGTTTCCAGCTTCAGTCGCACTAATAAACCTGGTCTGCAGATCGTTTTGCGTCGTCCTCCTCTGTAAAGTCTCTCCATATCCTCTTTAGGCCTCCTGCAGACGGGCGGATATTCTGCAACGGGATTTCCCATAGAATTTCCGCCAGTGCCCGCTGCCATGGCATTGCATTAGATAAGGCAATCCCATGCAGACAGCCGAGATTTGTCCACGTGAAAACACGCACGGAAAACAAATGGCGGCATGTCCTATTTCTGTGCAGCAGAGGCCCGCACACAAACGCAACTGGTGACACGCCGGCTCTGCTCTGCGCATGCGCTGGCTGGGCGGCAGCCGGAATATAGCAGAGAGGAGAGGAGACACCGGGAGCAGGTAAGCCGCAGCGGTCACTTTAGGGACACCGGCTGGATCCGACCTGGCCGTCTGCAGGAGGGCCGTTCTTGCTCCTCTACAGCTTCGGTCGACCTTTCCAAGAGGAACAACCACAAAAAATTGTCTAAGAAATGTAATGCACTGGAAGTTGCACACTATTTTGCAGTTATGGACCACCCAGTGGATTATATTAGGGACTCACAGTTCTTGGAGGGCTTTTGGCTGCTGGAGCCGACAGTCGTTATCACAGCAAATGCTTTATTCCAGATGCCGCAGCCTGATTACAGCGCCCTGCTCTGTGCGCCACTTCTTCTTCCGCTCTCCGTACGGTATGTGCCAAAGAGGGGTAGTCGCAGACTACTTACACTACCGTTCAAAAGTTTGGGGTCACATTGAAATGTCCTTATTTTTGAAGGAAAAGCACTGTACTTTTCAATGAAGATAACTTTAAACTAGTCCTAACTTTAAACAAATGCACTCTATACATTGCGAATGTGGTAAATGACTATTCTAGCTGCAAATGTCTGGTTTTTTGTGCAATATCTACAAAGGTGTATAGAGGCCCATTTCCAGCAACTATCACTCCAGTGTTCTAATGGTACAATGTGTTTGCTCATTGGCTCAGAAGGCTAATTGATGATTAGAAAACCCTTGTGCAATCATGTTCACACATCTGAAAACAGTCTAGCTCGTTACAGAAGCTACAAAACTGACCTTCCTGTGAGCAGATTGAGTTTCTGAAGCATCACATTTGTGGGGTCAATTAAACGCTCAAAATGGCCAGAAAAAGAGAACTTTCATCTGAAACTCGACAGTCTATTCTTGTTCTTAGAAATGAAGGCCATTCCATGCGAGAAATTGCTAAGAAATTGAAGATTTCCTACAACGGTGTGTACTACTCCCTTCAGAGGACAGCACAAACAGGCTCTAACCAGAGTAGAAAAAGAAGTGGGAGGCCGCGTTGCACAACTAAGCAAGAAGATAAGCACATTAGAGTCTCTAGTTTGAGAAACAGACGCCTCACAGGTACCCAACTGGCATCTTCATTAAATAGTACCCGCAAAACACCAGTGTCAACATCTACAGTGAAGAGGCGGCTGCGGGATTTTGGGCTTCAGGGCAGAGTGGCAAAGAAAAAGCCATATCTGAGACTGGCCAATAAAAGAAAAAGATTAAGATGGGCAAAAGAACACAGACATTGGACAGAGGAAGACTGGAAAAAAGTGTTGTGGACGGATGAATCCAAGTTTGAGGTGTTTGGATCACAAAGAAGAACGTTTGTGAGACGCAGAACAAATGAAAAGATGCTGGAAGAATGCCTGACGCCATCTGTTAAGCATGGTGGAGGTAATGTGATGGTCTAGGGTTGCTTTGGTGCTGGTAAGGTGGGAGATTTGTACAGGGTAAAAGGGATTCTGAATAAGGAAGGCTATCACTCCATTTTGCAACGCCATGCCATACCCAGTGGACAGCGCTTGATTGGAACCAATTTCATCCTACAACAGGACAATGACCCTAAACACACCTCCAAATTGTGCAAGAACTATTTACAGCAGAAGCAGGCAGCTGGTATTCTATGGGTAATGGAGTGGCCAGCGCAGTCACCAGATCTGAACCCCATTGAGCTGTTGTGGGAGCAGCTTGACCGTATGGTACGCCAGAAGTGCCCATCCAACCAATCCAACTTGTGGGAGATGCTTCTAGAAGCGTGGGGTGCAATTTCTCAAGCTTACCTCAACAAATTAACAGCTAGAATGTCAAAGGTGTGCAATGCTGTAATTGCTGCAAAAGGAGGATTCTTTGACGAAAGCAAAGTTTGATGTAAAAACAATGTTATTTCAAATACAAATCATTATTTCTAACCTTGTCAATGTCTTGGCTCTATTTTCTATTCATTTCACAACGCATGGTGGTGAATAAGTGTGACTTTTCATGGAAAACACAAAATTGTTTGGGTGACCCCAAACTTTTGAACGGTAGTGTACATGCTGTGATCAGGCTGAAGTGGGCGAGCTACTACCCCCACACAATACCGCCTCTCTGTGCTCAGAGGCTACTGCAAGGGAGATGGCGGAACAGGGAGTCGGATGAGACTAACTACTTGCCACTGGCATACTGCTATGTGTTGCAATTGCAACTCGGCCCCTTAGCTAGCAGGGCCCACAGACAGGCCCCCGCCCGCCAAATACTATTGCGCACTGCAGCACATAATTTTTTACCGCTGCAGCCCTAATCTAGCAGGAAGGCAAGCTACAGATTCCCTGGCACTGTCCTCCTACAATGGAGACTGTAGTTGAGATTCGCCACGATACTAGCATGCTTCAGATCTATATATATAAAGGTGAAAGCCCTCACTGACTGACTGATTCACTGACTGACTCACTAACTGACTGACTGACTCACTCACTGACTGACTCACCAACTGACTCACTCTGTCTGACTGACTCACTGACTGTCTGACTCCCTGCCTCGCCACTAATTCTCTAACTTCCTGATGTCGTACAAACATGAAATTTGGCATGACCACTCTTTAGATCCTAAATAGGAAAAGTAAAGGGGTCACAACCCGATTATTTAATGCGAAGCTCAAAAGTATTGGCGCCCCCGTGCAATGTATCTAATCTAATTCTCTAACTTCTCAGTGTGGTACAAACATGAAATTTGAAATCCCTCCCTTTTAAATGAGAAGAGTGGCAGGGGTGGCACATTCAGCAGAGGGACATCGGTACATGTTGCCTGAGGAGAATCTAATGCTCCTCTATGTGTATGCATATTTTTTTCCTTGGTTACTCTTCTAAAGTATCCATGACTTCATATAATTTTCTGTTTGAACAACAGGTATCAAATTAACTCGGGCAAAGCCGGGTATAACAGCTAGGCACTATATACAGGGGATGTATAACTTATACCAGCTGTATATATATAATCATATACAAGAGATACCCAGGTTATATCAGCATGGTCCATATCACTATATACAGGATGTATAACTTATAGCAACTGTACATATATAATTATATACAGGGGAAACCCAGGCTATACCAACATGCTCCATTTCATTATATACAGGGGGATGTATAACTTATACCAGCTGTACATATATAATTATATACAGGAGATACCCAGGTTATACCAGCATGCTCCATATCACTATATACAGGGGGGAGGGTGGGTTATGTTACATATCAGCTAACTTTGCACCTAAACCATTGCTAGCTGCATAAGGCCTGTAAATAATTTGCAGTGGCCGGCCTGGTGACTTTGAACAAGAACAACGTTTGAGGCCGCTGACACGCACTGTGTGTATTTGCTGTTTCTCAGTTTGGTTTTCTTCTTGGTTTATATTAACAATCACTGCCAAGTAAATAAGCGGCAATCCCTGGGAGGCCCGATGTGTGAGAACAGAAGACCCCAGAGTACAGCTTGTATATTTGCAAAGTGTCCCTGTTTGTCTGAAAGTAATGGAATCCCGCTAGCTGCATAATGTCTGCAAACAATTCATAGCGGACGGGTGATTCTGAACAACGTCTGAGGCCACAGACAGAGAACTGCAATATTACCAACACCAAATTGGAGTTTGTCCATCTGCTTTGCTGCTATATACGGTGACAGCAGCAGAAATAACCCCTCCCCCAATATACGGACCGCGCTTCATATAGGAATATAAATGTGATGCAACTTCTTTCTCTGCTCCCTCCAATAGAGCCCTGTTTATGTTCTCTACCGGGATATACAAGCTTCCACATCAGCAGCAATATATCCTCTGTAGAATATCTGTCCCTAGCAACACGTATTATATAGGCATATAAACAGGATGCAGCTTCTGTCCTGTGCCCAACTGTAAGGCTGGGTTCACACAGGGCGGATTTGCCGCGGTTTTTCCATTACGGTTATGCCGCAGAAGAACTGCTTCTATGGCAAAACCGCTTCAAAGGTAAATTTTGGCTTGCGGATTTTCCTGCGCATTTTTCCGCTGCGCTTTTTAACTTTTTGCAGCGGATTTTGCTGCGTTCATAGAGGACTGCGCCGCAGTTGCATTTCCGCACTGCGGCTGTGCGGAAAAAATCTGTCCTGTGAGAACAGCTTTTTGGCAAAACTCATTTGTGCTGCATTGCACTGCAAACGCAGCGGTTTTGCCGCAGTGCGGATATGCAACGGCAATCCGCGGCAAAACCGCAGCAAATCCGCCCTGTGTGAACCCAGCTTAAAATAGCTGCTGGTTACACTGTGCCTATGTTATATATGGCTAGGTCATGTGATGAAGGCGTCCAATGAAACTTCTACCCGTATGCAGGATGGAGGACACATTTGGTGACATCAGCAAGGAGCCCTGGCTGCTGATTGGCTGCATGCTAATCTCTGCAGCAGGCATCATGGGAAATTCGATTTTCCTATGATTTTCAACAAAAATCAGTTCAGGCTAACCAATTCAATTTTGCAAAAATCGGGAAGCTTATATTGCCCTGCGGATTAGGATGGGCAGCACCGCCTGCATTAGTAATTAGATTTATCTAAAGACTACATTCAGACAGAAAACCTCTTCAATCAGTTTAACCGACCCCCCCCCCCCCCCACACACACTTTAAAGTAAATGAAGAAGACTTGGTTCCAATCACTTACCTTCCGGAAAGCCATCCCATATCTCCAAGTAATCGTATCGGCACGGCCGCCCCGCTTGAGCGTTACTGTCGGGCTCCAATTCAAAGCTTTCAAACTCCATAATGATCTCCGACATCTTTGGTGCAAAAATGATATACGTGCATTGGGCATTATTGGGGTATTTCTCGGGGTATTTGGGAGACTTGATCACTCCGTTGGCTGCTGTGAAGTTCTGGGAGCACTCCGGACCTGCAGAAAGAGCGGATGTTAGAAGACACTCCAAGGTGAAGGAAATCGGAGATTCCATATCTCACCGCTAATTGCAAACAACACGGCTTCTGGAGTAACACATCGCAGGAACGCAGCCAGTCTAATCGGAATTTCCATTTGTATGTAGCAATTTAAGCAGAAGCATTGTGACAAATATTAAGTCATGTGGGAACAATAACAATCCAAGTAGTAAAAAGTCTGACACATCCCCCCAGATATAATTATAGGCCCTCGAATCTTAAGTCGTTAAAGCTACAGGTTGACAGCCATTTATTTTTCGAATTACAGAGAAATCTCGGCACAAGTTGGTGCAATGGGAAATCTGCAGAGGGGGATTTTTTTTTCTATCCCTCTCTTTTGCAACCCTGATCCTAAGATCGCCAGATGTGACCTCTGCCTTCCAAAAAGTTAATGCGAAAAGTAATTCTTGGTTGCAGCCGGGGTGAGTGAGTGTTTCTGAAATGTTGACACAGCTGGGGCAGTAAAGTACTTTCTGTAGGTCGCTTGCCGGAAAACTGTGTGGTCATAGGCACGGTGGCCCGCAGCCTGTTGGCACCGCTGTTCTCATGCTAAGTGTTAGCAAACTGGAAGTACTAGCCATAGTCAAACACGTCTATCCCCCGTGCAGCAGATAGGGCAAATAATGCATAAATTATCCAAACATCCGACTTATCCCCACAATCTATTGGGCATAATTAGTTATTCAGATGTAAGACATTTAGATTTATACGTTCTTGTATCCACTTCTGATTACTTAATCTATTGATGTGAACAAACAGCCCTGCAGCTCTTACAACGTTTACTGATTAAGCATCCTTCCATTTTGCTCTCGTTTTAACTGAATGAGCCAAATAATACAAAATTGAACATCTTGGAAAGAATTTCAAAATTAAAAAGTTTCAGTAAAAGTTGCAGGAGGGTGTCAGCTGAAGGTATTTTCTATAACATTAATATGTATCTGTTTTGTATTTTCTATTAATTAGGTCGCGCAGATATTTATGGATGTGAACATACCACCCTAGAAGCTCCTACTAAATATATTGACTGGTACTCATGCCATTTTGTTCTCTTTTCAAGTGGATTGGTTAAAAATGAAAAAAAACGGAACATGCTTAAAAAAATTTCACAATAAATACTTCAGTAAAAGCTGCAGGAGGGTGTGTGCTCAAAGCCCTTTTAGGTTAAATCGGATTTTATGGGTGCTTCAAAATCACAATAGAAAGAAGGATCAACATAAAAATAGTAGAACTGGAATCCTATCCCAAGTCATTCGTAGTGGCACAACTTTTGTAATAACCAACATAATGTACAAGATGACAAAACAGTTAAAGGCAAAGAGATGAGCAACGTATGAGGGGATGAGGAAACTAGGTGGCGGTATCTACTTAGCAGATGCGTTGGCAAGGCTACCATGTATTAGTCAACTACTGAGCCAATGACAGAAAACCTGAGATCCTGAGAAACGGGTCATGAATAGGATGCCTAGGAGTTCATGGGAGGTAAGCACATCTTGAGATGGACTCATGATAGGGAGACAATAGGAGCCATGTGGTAGGAAAGTTAGGATATTCTCCATTCATGTGATCTGGTTGAGCCTGGAAACCCCCTGAGCCCTGGAAGGGGAAATATCCAACCCTCATGCCTTAGGAATGACCAGGTGCATTGCTACTTGAAATTTCTTTCCTGCTTTACTGAACCTGGCAAGATAGAAAAAAGGACCAAAGCAGGCGTAAATTGCATAATTGTGCAGAGCAATTGATAACATAGATCTTATATATCCACCCATAAAGCCTGGAGCTTTGCGCAGCTCCACCGAGTACGTTCCATCGTTCCCCATTCTTTATTGCACCTCCAACATCTGTCAGACTGGGACAGAAAAGCAGAATGGGCCAGACTGGAGGCTTTTACCATCTAAAGGCCTTTTCTCAGTCTGAAGATGAAAAAGCTCGCCCAAGATCTGACTCCCATGCAAAGTGTTGGGGTTAAGATGGTTTGTCTTCCAACAAAGACTAGTAGATTGCGGAAACAGCATGGCGAGAGGGTCATGACTGAATGCATACATTTTCAAAAATTGTGCAGGGTCTTGTAAGGCTCTGGGGTGGAAGTTAAATTAAAGAAATCCCCTAGCCGGAAATAGGAGAACAAGGCCTCATGTGGGGGGATTGTCTACTAGCATGTCTCCCAATAGTTTCACTTGTCCACTTTCCTGGACCTTCCCCAGATATGCCCCCTTTCCCTGGACAAATGCAAGAACCCTGATGTCAGAAGGGAACATAAGGTGGTGTGCCCGCTAATCCCAATCTTCTAGTATAGATACTCCTTTAAGATGTATCGGTTCCGTATTTACTACTAATGTGGCGACCTGAGCGGGAGGCCCGCCATGTTGGGGGCGACAACGGGGAAACAAGATGTAATGTCACGGGTGGCTCTGCGATCTTTCCCATCAGCAGTGCCAGCTTGGCATAGCCCAGTCGCTCGCAGTACGTAAACGTAGTATTAAGGAATATGAATGTCACGTGACGCCAGCACCTCTTTTAAGCCACTATTCACACAGCACAGTCCACAGTCCAATGAGGAGTTTTCCAGAAAATCAACCAGAGCTGCACGGTTTTACTTTACTCATAACTTTCCGGCTTAGATTTCTTCAACAAGTAGCACATTGCGCAGACATAACAATCTTCTTACAGATATTCACTTCTCTTCCACACCTTCCATATTACAGGCTTTCTAGGAGACACTCTTCTCTTTGAATTCTAGACGTCTTCAGTCTCAGTTATCTGAGAGACCGTCCGTGGGGTCTGCACCCTGACTCAGTAACAGCATTCACTTAAGTCTTCTATTTGGTTCTTTGGCTTCTTAAGTTGCTTCCCTTCTTTTTGGAGTGGCAGGAGACCCGTCACCCTATGCCGTTGGCGCAGGAACGTCCAACACCTCCGACTACATTTTCTTAACTCCCTCTCATTAGACTCCGCCCCCCAACTACCCAAGTCTTTCAACCACGTCACTCACACAGTTAAAGGGACACACATGGTGAACACACCACCCTGCAGCTCTTACTGTATATTAATCACCCTGCCATCATGCTCTCTTTTCAACCAGACTGAACAACCTGGATGAGATTTCAAAGTGTATCAATTCAGTAAAAGTTGCAGGAGGGTGCTTATCATTTTCGGATTTCCTAATAAACACATGTAGTCTTTCCATTTTGAAGAATACGTAATGGTGTATTTGTCATGCAAGCAGACTATGGTATTGCTTTGTTCACTGGTGTTGGTTACAACATTGAGCCATGGCGTCCAAACCTATACTGAAATTAGTGTATGGGGAAGGGGTTCGCACGGCCCTCCTTCCCATCTCAATATTAAAGGGGTTGTCCCGCGGCAGCAAGTGGGGTCATACACTTCTGTATGGCCATAATAATGCACTTTGTAATATACATTGTGCATTAATTATGAGCCATACAGAAGTTATAAAAAGTTTTATACTTACCTGCTCCGTTGCTAGCGTCCTCGTTCCCATGGAGCCGACTAATTTTTGGCCTCCGATGGCCAAATTAGCCGCGCTTGCGCAGTCCGGGTCTTCAGCAGTCTTCTATGGAGCCGCTCGTGCCAGAGAGCGGCTCCGTGTAGCTCCGCCCCGTCACGTGCCGATTCCAGCCAATCAGGAGGCTGGAATCGGCAGTGGACCGCACAGAAGAGCTGCGGTCCACGAAGGCAGAGGATCCCGGCGGCCATCTTCAGCAGGTGAGTATGAAGACGCCGGACCGCCGGGATTCAGGTAAGCGCTGTGCGGGTGGTTTTTTTAACCCCTGCATCGGGGTTGTCTCGCGCCGAACGGGGGGGGGGGGGGGGGGTTAAAAAAAAAAAAAAACCCGTTTCGGCGCGGGACATCTCCTTTAACAGTGAAGGGGGGGGGGGGGGGTGAAGAACATCACACTATCAATCTAGTTTGAGAGGATGTGATTCGCTTGTGGACTGTCAATGGTTCAAGTAGTGTTGTATAATTACTTCTGGGACCATGTTCCCATTATCTTGGCTCTTCATTCCAGGTTAATAAGCTGCTGTAGTGGCAGTGAAGCAAGTACCCCATTGGCTGATACTTTAGGGACTGCAAACTACTTGGAAAGGAACAGTCAATGCAATTATACCATCAGCTGGAACAATCCTTCATGGTGACACCTACTGGTAGGTAGCTACCCTTTCAGTCAATAGATGCCCAGTGGAGGATTACTCATTTGCATAGCCTTTTCCCAGGAAGCATTGCATGGCCTATAAGAGTTTTAAACATGGTCATGGTGCTCTCCACAAAGAGAAACATTACCCTCCCTGGACTTATGGTGCCCACTAAGCTCCAAGAACTGTTGGCCGAATGACCGTTCGCCCAACAGTTGCTTCCACCAGTTCCCCTACACACATGAATGCTGAACACTTGTGTTATTAGGGAGGTAATCCACAGAGAGTTCTGCTGATGGCTTATCTTCTGGGGAACAAGAGGAACGTGTGTTAAAATTCAATGTCTCCCCCCCCCCCCCCCCGACGTTATCTGTTGGGCCACCCTCATAGACATTAGAGAATCATCTGGCCCCACCGTTATTGGTGGGTTCAGACAACTAAAGTCTAATATGTATGGGGGCTTATTGCATCAGCCGGATGGAGGAATGAGGGGGATTCCGCCCTCCCCTTCTGTCTGGAAGGAAGTCTATGATAAATAAGGAATTTCCAAGCTAATCTACCAATCACACATTTATTTCGCTGACCTCGGCCTTCATTGCTTCATATCACAACACAAACAATACCAAATCCCTTCATTTCTCCGCAATATGTCCCGGAGTCGTATTCAATATTGGATGTGACCTGCAGTATGTGCGCCCTAATGAGGACGCTTCGTATAGAACGGCGCATTTCTCACGACCGCTTCATCTCCTGACCCCTGAGAAAGGTGTGCGGTGACTGACAGCTTCTTCTGTTTGCAGATCTGATTGCAGAAGGATGTATTAATAAATGTAGAGTAAGTCAGAAGAGGGGACTAAGGAGCCGATTATTAGGCTGTAGCCGCCGGATTAAAATACTTTTTGCCAGTCAGCAGGGTTTGCTGCAATAACAGATGCAATCAGCGCAAGGCGGATATAAAAGTGAGAAATAAAGCCGAGATGGTGAGGAGCCGAGGAAGATGCAATTGATTTAGATGGGCCTGAGACAGGTATCATTATAACCCATGCTGCGGCTAGGAGTAGCTACCTTGATTTAATGAAGCTTTCTATCCCTCCGTTATTTCTTGGATCGCAGCGATATGTCGCTTCCTTCCACGCATCAAGTCAAATTACTTGTTTAAATGCCCATCAAGACACAGCAGGTTTGTGATTACCCAATATTGTGTCGGAACGAGTCCCGACGCTTCCTCCTAAATCAAGCAATACTGCATTTTATAAGCCATTTTGTGGCAGTTCTAAAAGCGAACGCGTCCCGGACAAATGATCGACTTGTTTATATGGAAAGCTGTTCCCTCCCGCTTAATATCATCTCTACGTGTATAGCGTCATAGAAGTATTCCAGAACTGAGGTGCACGGAGCGCCATAAATTTGGAGCACAATTTCTGCTCAAATCCGGACCCCAAATGTTGATTTCAGGGACCTCGGGACCACAGAGGGGGTTTATGTGTCTATATGTATAGTCACCTTCTGTGCCGCATATTACCACACTCCGCCATATGGAAGAATCGCAGTCCCTGAGATCAGCACATACTAGAAGAGTGTGTTCAGACATAGTGGATTTGGTACAGAATCCACTTCAAGTGAAAGTGTGAAATCTGTGCAAAATATGTTGAATCCACATTAGATGGGAAAATCCAGCGATCGGAGCGACTTCCAACGAGGCCGGTCATCGGTGCTAGACTAGCCGGGGGCTCACCGCCAACCGCGTGGGGGTTTCTTGTGTAACAGTGTGGAAAGTATACCGAGAATGGTGCGATTAAGGAAAAACATTCAGCGAACGGAAACAACTCAGCACTGAAAGGGGTCAGAGGAGGATGTCAGGAATCGCTCTGCCCAACAGGAGCCGCACAGTCAACCGGAAACATCGCTAGAGCTCCAAGGGTCCTTTTATGCGGAGCGAGAAACCATAGGTCTCGTGTGCTGGGCACTTAAACAAGCAGAGGGCACCAGAAAAACCTCAAATCCCCGCTGTTTAATCCTTTAAATGCTACAGTTAATCTAACAGTGGCATGGAAAAGCTGACAGAGGGATGGTGCTCCCTCTGTCTCCCATCAGACCCCTGAGATATGATCACAGGGTCCCGATGAGTTGCCATTGCACCCAAAGGCTTAAAGATGGCCTCTGTGTCTGCTAGCTGCGGTGGTCTATGAGACTGGCTGAGCTTCATAGGCTTTATAATACACTGCTGTACTGACGTATAGCAGTGTATTTTCAGAATGATAAAAGATGGTGATATATAAGTCCCCTAGTGGGACAAAAATAAAAAGTTAAAATAGTTTGTTAAAAAATTGTAAAAAAAAAAAAATAGAAAAAAAGCATCAAAACTCACCTTTCACCTTTTTATTATGTAAAAAAAATCACTAATCTGGAAACACCGCGTTTGTAATTACCCAGAGAAAAGAGTTAGTAAATTATTTTACCTGCACGATTCTCGCCATGAATAAAGAAAATACAAAAACATGGCAAAAATAGCTAATTTTGCGTATCTCGCCTTACAAAAAACAGAATAGAAAGTGATTAAAATGTCATATGAATCAACAAATGATACCATTAAAAAATACAACTCATCCCATAAAACAAGCCCCTCCCACAGCCCCGTTGACAGAAAAGATAAATATTTGGGGGTTTTGAATGCTGCAAGAAGAAAAAACTAATTTTTTTTTTTAAAGTGTGAAAAAGTTACAAAAAACCCTCTGTAAGGGCTTATTCAGACGACCGTATATTGGCTGGGTTTTCACGCCGAGCCGATATACGGTGTCTCTCTCTGCAGGGGGAGGAAGCTGGAAGAGCCGGGAGCAGTGCTCTGAGCTCCCGCCCCCTCTCTGCCTCCTCTCCGGCCCCCTGCACTATTTGCAATGAGAGGAGGTGGAACGGGGGCAGGGCTAAAGTTCTGGGAATTAGCTCCGCCTCCCTCCCGCCTCTCCTTATTAAAAATAGTGCAGAGGAGCAGAGAGGGGGTGAAGAGGAGGCACAGAGAGGGGGCGGGAGCTCAGAGCACTGCTCCCGGCTCTTCCAGCCTCCTCCCCCTGCAGAGAGAGATGCCGTATATCGGCCGGCGTGAATACCCGGCCAATATACAGTCGTCTGAATGCAGCCTAAATCTGTTAATGACATAATCTTAGTGGCCCGCAGAATGAATGGAACATATTATTGATACCGCAAGGTGAGCGCCGCTAAAAATATAAAACATGCCAGAATTACAGATTTTGTGAATCTTGTCTCTAGAAAATAAAATGGCATAAAAAGGATCAAAATGTTGGATAATTGAAGACGAGAGAAAAATAAAAAAGTTACGGCTCTTGGAATGCGGCGACACAAAAGCAAATCTTTTGTGTACAAAATAAAAACATAAAACAAGGCATGCGGCTGGCGTCCCCGGAGTCACGCCGACCGGAGGATCATGTTATCACTGGATTTATTTTGCACACTGAATGCTGTAAAAATGAAATCCAGAAAAAACGAATAGCTGAATTAATTTTTTTTCCCCGCCAATTCCCCCAAAAAGTTAGTAGAAGTCATACAATACATAATACGTATCCAAGAATGAAACCCTTAAATAATACAACTTGTCCTGCAAAAGAACAAGCCCTCGAACGGCAGTATATGTAAAAGTTATGGCTGCTGGAATGTGAGGATGGAAAAACCTGAAAAATTAGTTGGTCATTAGGGGGCAAACAGGCTCCGACACTAAGGGGTTAACTTGTTGATTTATGGGATCACAGAACATCTTCACATCCGATCAGCGCCGAGGTCTCACACACACATAGACCCAACAGACACGACTCATACTACCAAACCAGGTCATGTTCAACCATTGGGAGAGGAGCCTGCCAGCAGAAGAAGGAATAAGACGGCGGCATTTTCAATATCAATGTGAAGTTGGGCTGAGCAGCTGTGCAAACAACTGGCTGCTGGCGGGTGGCTGGGATCCCACCGGGCTTCTAAGGGGGCGCAAATATAGAAACATAATGCAAGGATAGAGCCTAAAGAAATGAAGTTGGTGAAAAGTTGTCAGCATTATTCTTCTAATCTCTCTATCTATATCTCATATCTATCTATCTATCTATCTATCTATCTATCTATCTATCTATCTATCTATCTATCTATCTATCTATCTATCTCATATCTATCTCCTATCTATCTATCTATCTCATATCTATCTATCTCATATCTATCTATCTCATATCTATCTATCTATCTATCTATCTATCTATCTATCTATCTCATATCTATCTATCTATCTGTCCCATATGTATCTATCTATCTGTCTATCTGTCTATATCTCATATCTATTTGTCTATCTCTCTCATATCTATCTATCTATCTATCTATCTAATATCTATCTCATATCTATCTATATCTCATATTTATCTATCTATCTGTCTATCTCTCCCATATCTATCTAATATCTATCTATCTCATATCTATCTATCTCTCTATCTATCTGTCCCATATGTATCTATCTATCTGTCTATCTGTCTATATCTCATATCTATCTGTCTATCTCTCTCATATCTATCTATCTAATATCTATCTCATATCTATCTATATCTCATATTTATCTATCTATCTATCTGTCTATCTCTCCCATATCTATCTATCTAATATCTATCTATCTCATATCTATCTATCTATCCCATATCTATCTATATCTCCTATCTATCTATCTATCTATCTATCTATCTATCTATCTATCTATCTATCTATCTATCTATCTATCTATCTATCTATCTATCTATCTATCTATCTGTCTATCTCTCCCATATCTATCTATCTATCTATCTATCTATCTATATCTCATATCTATCTATCTGTCTATCTCTCTCATATTTATCTATTTATCTCTCATATCTGTACATCTACTATTTTCAAATCACAATTTAAAGGGGTTGTCCAGTTGTAAACTATTAATGGCCTATGTGCAGAATAGGCCATCAATAGCAGATTGGTGGGTGTCCACTGTCTGAGACCCTATCAAATAAGCTGTTTGCTGAACCAGCAGACTGTTAGACTGAGCTTATTTTTACATGAAGCAAACAGCTCCATTCTCATACTTGGTATTACACGCACAGCTGCCATTGAAGTGAATAGGTACATTGCCTATAATACCAAACCTGACCACTGTATTGGGAACTGAGCTGTCTGCTTCCTGTAAAAATCAGCATAGTGCATGAGCGCGCCAGCCCAGCAAACAGGTGATAGATTTGGATCCCAGTTGGATCCTCGCCAATCTACTATTGATGGCCTGTCCTGACAAACCCTTTAAACAGCCACATGTCAAGGAATAAGGGGTGGATTGGCTCGGCTTGTAGATGTAATGCTATGACAAGCAGATCGGACAATCAGAGATGCATTTTCATCCATGGAAGGTTAATGATGCCGCCTTGTCAACGTACTTAGTGATCTGCATCCACGGTGCCAAAAGTACAGGGAACCATAAGATTTAATCAGCGTAGTTCGGAGTCCCAAGGCTCCAACATATAGGGGTTACAATATGATGTGTCTCTCTGCTACTCGTCTCCACGAGGATCAGTCCTATTGTTATTCGGTGTGAATACGCCATTTGTATGGGCCTTCTCCGTTACATGTGAACAGGCTGCAGAAGACCCCATTCAGTTGCATGGAGTATTGGATTGTGGTGGGATTTGATGTGGCTTTCAGGACATAAATCTGCCATGTGTGAACGGAGCCTAAGGAAGCTGCACTAACGCTAAAGATATTCCTTTACTTAGACCTGTCCGAATGCTCCAGCAGCGGCCCAGTAAACCCCCGACCCCGGAAGAGTAGTAGAAGAAGGAACTGACCTGCTTTAAAGATTTCATAGCGAATAGAGAATCCGGCGCCGTGTGTTTCATAGTCGGACACAAATCTGATGAACAGCGACGGTCCTGCAGAAACCACGGCCGATGGGGCGATTTTTCCACAATATTTGCCCAAAAGAACGCCGTCCGCATTCTCCCCGCTGTAGACCTCCACATAATCGTATCTAGTGGAAAGAAGGAAATAGTGGAGTTAGTTACAGAGTTCACCGTCTTCTTGATACATTGTGTCATCTGGCATCTGTATACAGGAAAGAACCTGAAACGGCGGCTACTGTGACTGCCCTCTGCAATCACTCTGCAGCTCTCCCCCAGTAAATATAAGTCGGCTAGTGTCCCCTATACCGTCTGAGACCCCCGGCCTCCGCAGATGGTCATGTGATCTCAGTTCTGGCCGGCTCAGATCTACTTGGGTTATGTGTAAACTCTCTAGTCAGTTTCCCAGTCTCTCTAATGCTGATGCATGAATCCTGCCACAGAAACCTCCTAGTGGGACACGGGGACTCCTGTCACAGCTAGGCCTCCCTCACACAGGCGCATTTTTCCATGATTACTGCGGCGTTTCCGAGCGCAGCTTTCTGAGCGCTAAAATGCCGCTTGTGTGAAAGAGCCTTAAGTGTCGCACAGACATACAACCCAACATTTGCAATGGATCTACTTACACGGGTCTCTTGTAGTGTTGCTGTGAGAAGGAAAAAATCACAGCATGTTCTATTACAGTGTGAGCCTCGCACGAGACTAGAACATGCAGATGACCACTTGGACTAATAATACTCTGACACAGCCCACCTCCTCCCCTCCATGCACACTGACCACTTGGACTAATAATAGTCTGACACAGCCCACTTCCTCCCCTCCCTGCACACTGACCACTTGGACTAATAATAGTCTGACACAGGCCACCTCCTCTCCTCCCTGCACACTGACCACTTGGACTAATAATAGTCTGACACAGCCCACCTCCTCCCCTCCCTGCACACTGACCACTTGGACTAATAATAGTCTGACACAGCCCACCTCCTCACCTCCCTGCTCACTGATCACTTGGACTAATAATAGTCTGACACAGCCCACCTCCTCCCCTCCCTGCACACTGACCACTTGGACTAATAATAGTCTGACACAGCCCACCTCCTCCCCTCCCTGCACACTGACCACTAGGACTAGTCTGACACTTCCTATTCTATAGAGAAAACACAGAGCATAGCCCCAACACTCTGCCACAGAAGTTAACGGTCCCCCTCTTGTCCATTGTAACTACGGTCATGAAGCTGCTATGAAGCATATCTAAATGTAGTTAACTGCAAGATGGCCGCCCCCGTAGTCGCATACAGAAAAGAGAATACAAAATGTACAATCACAAAATAAAAATGGAGAATGTTTCACTTCTGCTTTTCACGAGTCGATCCCTACTTATGGTCCCCTCGGTGAAACGTTCCCTGGACAAGTTCTGCATGCACCATTACAGAACAGTGTAAACACATATTTAGCTCCTAGTTTTGGCACGGGGAGCGTCGCGGCTGGCGGTCCTGCTGGTGTTCCGTGATTAGTGGCTTCCAGGTTGTCGGATCACCAGCATAAATACATGATGTCATCTCTAAGAAGCCCTCGGAAACTTCACTTACAAACAATAAGAGGGTGCAAGCGGTATCACATTACTAATGGCGGCTCTCCTGTCTCCTTCTGTCCAACTGACCAGAGTAATCCAAGGAGATGTATGTGAGCGCAGGCCTAATATATAGAGTCTATGCAAATGTCACCCCGGCTGGTAGAGCGCAGCGCCGGCGAATAGCGAGACGAAGACACCCAATCAGTCCTGTAGAAAAACATTCAGCAGATTTTACAATGAATACGACGCCAAAAACTGTAGATACTCAGACCCCACACCATTCCCCGGCTGCTGCTCTGCCCATAGGGTGAGCACTCCGTCCATCTCCTTGAACCCAGCTTTCCTGTCCCCAGCGCATCCCAGCCCCACTGGAAGACGCCTGAACAACAAGGTTTCTAGTTAGTTCTTTCTATTACCTGCTTGCCTCCCAGTTTTGACTCTGTGTCTGGATACTCAGCTTTTCCATACTCCTGTAAGGGTGCGATGTGAAGGCATGAGAGAATATTCCTGCGCCCGTACGAATATTTTAAGCCTTCTAGGATTGAGGGGAGCCGTGGACCAGGCACCCCTAGAAATTAAGTTATTTCTTTTTGTATCCAGACCACTGAAGCGTTGGGGGTTGTTTTTTCTCTGTCCACTATTCCACTCTATGGAGATTAGGAAGGGGGTCATCACATATATTTACTCTGGGGGAGATGGGAGACATATTGGGGGATATACACACTGACAGGGAAGGAGAACATAGTGGGGGATTCATTAATATACTGTGAGGGGGCATATATTGTAGGGAGCAGTATAAAATGTTGGGGGGGGGGGGGAGTGATGTTATTCAATATCCTCTTCCCGATGTGCGCTATACATGTAAGGTGCATATAGGGTGTTTATGCATGGAGAGGGCTCAGGAGCTGAGTCAGCCATCTTTGCCATCTGACACCCGCTGACAACAGCTGCGATCAGCATTCATGCCAATCATGGCTGCTGACCCTTTAAATGCCCCAACTGGTGTTTAGGCTCCCAAACAGCCTTCCAGCAATGCAATTGCAGAGTGCCATTTGGTTGTAAAGAAAGCTGGCCTCCTGCTACAACAGTGGGAATAGGTGAGAACGCTGTTAACCCCTTACAATGACGATCAGAGCATATAGAGGGTTCACAGAGGAAGGGCGCTCCCTATGTGATGTCCAATGGGTTGTCATGACAACTGGATGTGGCGTCTGGGTCTCCCATGGCCAGTGGTCACTATTATCAGCGATAATACATTGCAGTACAGAAATACTGCTATGTATTATCATAGCAATCCTAGATTCGCAGGTTCAAGTCCCTTACAGGGACATACATAATGTAAGAAAATAAAATAAAAAACTAGTAATAAAAAATCTTTACACACACTTGCCTCTCTTTGTTTAAAAAAAACAGCGAAAAAAACCCAAAACACGTTTGGTGTCATCGCATCAATACGATAATTGAACACACTTTTTATCCTGTACGGTAAATGCTGTAAAAAAAAACAACTAAAACCTGCGAGACAAAATACATTTTTTGTTTATAAACTCAATGTAATTAATCAAAAAAGTGGCATGTGCCAATAAAAACTACAGCTTGGACCGCAGAAATCAAGTCCGCCCAGAACTCCATCCATGGAAAACTAAAAAGAGATGCAAAAGTATCTTTTATCATAAAAAAGCGGAAAAACCCAAAAAAGTAGATTCATTTGTTATTGTTGTAACCAACTCGACCCGCAGAAAAAAATGTATCCTGTTGTTTATGCTGCATGATTAACCATGTAGAAACAGAAAGCAACGGCAGTTGTCCCACAATGCATCACGTGCCCAAAAACTGCTACTAATAGAAACTACAGGCGCCACATAAAACACGAGTCGTCGTACGGCCGACGGGAAAATGAAAAGTTACAACTTCTGAAAAGTAGAAATGAAAATCTTGACAAAATCGTTGCGTTCTTAGGACCCAAGAAAGGTTGTGCCACTAAGGGGTTAATTGGGATGAACAAGCAGCAGATCCCCCGGACAATCCATTATTCTATCATGTGTAATGCTCCCTTTAACAGCCGGGGCACAAGACGAATGTTTGGTGGAGGCCCCTCGGGACGGCGGCAGCGATGATATCATTGGTTAGAGTGGACAGGTAATGGGTCTTCCATGAACAAATTGCATTACCTCATCAAGTTAATTTGTATTCCAGGATTGCTGAGCATCAAGAAAAAAAGAAAAATGACACTGATGGGCGGTGGCGATTAGTATATACGGGTTATTGAATTAACCCCTCGCAGCTCGATACACGCAGACCAGCATGGCGGCTCTTGGGCTTTGTGCCGCCCGCCGTCCTGAAACTATACCGGAACCTGGAATTACTGAGCGTTCCGAATTTTCTGCTTTTCCACACTGATTCACGCTTCACAAAGACAGTGGGGCTTATTCACTAGTACAACAGTGCAAACTTAGACCAGACAGACTTAACCCCTTGAGGGCGCGGCCCTTTTTTTCATTTTCGTTTTTTCCTCGCCGCTTTAAAAAAAATCCTAGCTCTATTATGCTTCTATCAACGTCGCTGTCTGAGGCTCATTCTTCGCGGGGCAACATGTTCGGAAAACCTATTACAAATTCGAAGTTGAGTGAAATTCCTCCATCTTTTTGGGGGGGGGGGGGGGCTATTGGTACCATTTCGGAATACACATGACTTTTTGATCGTGTTTTAATCCATTTTTTCCTGGAGACGAGGTGAGTCAGGTGACCAAAATAAGCGCAATTCTGGAGTTGTTTTCTTATCTCATTAGTCCCCGATGTCTGCACTCTGAATGAGTCAAGTGGGCGGTCCCGATTGCTCATCAATAGGTGACATTAGATTTGATTGACAGTGAGTGAATCTATTTCATCCTGAACCGCCCTTTGATGTGGCAAGACATGCAGCGCGACTGAATACAGCAAGTGTCGGAATTAATGGCAGCCATTTCAAACATGATTTAATTACAGAAATAAGACACGAGCCGGGAGGTGAGCAGAAGTTGTCTGAGAACTTACTGCCCTTATGAAAATATAAAAGAATTAATACTAGCCTCACCGATCCCCGCTTCTCCCTTCCTGATGCTCCGCGGGGTCGAACACTGGTCTCTGTACTTCTCGGTCCTGTTGCAAGACATGCAGCATGACTAATTACAGCAAGTGTCTGGATTAATTGCACCTCCGATCTCCCCTAATTCTGGTAATCAGGACAAAGGAGTGTCAACCCCTCTGGGTGTTTGAGAATGGCGCCCGTATCAGCGGTTATCCTGTCCAACGTCCGTGACAGCGGATCCTCCCTGAAAGAGCTCTTCCGTCTTCTAGAAAACTCGAAGACATTTTCAGTGATTTTTGCTTCCTCTTTCTAATTCTTGGAATGAACAACATTCAGAAACGGACGATTTACGGTTTGCTGGTGAAGAAATCCCTTCAACAAGACGACAGCCGCCCCTAAATGATGTGCGTCGTGCTCCCAAACAAGAGCAATATCCACCAGGGATGCTTTGCTCTGGCGCCCATGGCAAAATCCCTGCTGCATATTTCATTCCTGCCGTGATGTGGAAGGATTGTAGATGCCTGTCTATCTGGCCTTCCCCAGCGCCGGCATCCAGCGGCCCTCCAGGGCGAGAAACTGTCGCTCGCTCACGGCAAAATAGCTAACCGGATCCATCCAAAGAGCGGTCTTTCCGAAGTCTGAAGCAGTCCTTATTGGCGGCTTCATTGTCCTTTTCTTTTTGTCTCCGCTGTAGAGTTACTGGAGGGCACCAGCGCCTGCGGGAAGACTGGCGCACAACAATAAACTCATGTTGTAGCTGATAAGAATTAGATAAAATGCCCATTCAACAATATTCATTGACCGGCTGGTCTTCAGGTCGCAGGAAGTCGCCACTCACTGCATGTTATATAGGTGGCAATCTTGTAGGCTACTTGTGATCATGAGCAGCGCCCTCACCTCTTGAAGGCCCAGAGAGTATTCCCATCTTTTCAGGCCCCAGTCTATCTCAGCCATTTCCAGATTATTTATGCACCTCCTCTCTCCCTTCTGAGCAGTATGTTCCTAGTGCTACTGTGAAGGTGTATCTGTATCTGTGTCTGATTACCCAGCTTTCTTGAAGTCTGCCTCTCCTGATCTCAGCTTATTATGTTGACTCCACTTCACCTGAACACCACCTGCGCCGACCTTCTACCTCTTATCCATGTTGATTGAACCCCATCGGCCATGACTTCATCCTGTTATTCGGACTGGGTCCTTGCCTGTGCCTTTGGTACCATACTGCAGTGTCTTTGGCCCATCTGGGTCAACTGTCACTATAGGGAGACAACTCCAGGGGAAACAACCTGGACATTCCCTGCAGTGAAGACAAGATCCCTCGAAGAGTGGTTAAAGGGTGTAAAACCAGGAGACTCCATGACGGACATTAGATGAAATTCTAATACGTATGGGGTCTCTCAAGTATTTGAAACGGCAGATATGGTGGGATGAACATGCCCCATTGTTAGGCCCTCATACAGACTAGTGAAAATTCATTCAAACCACCTATTTTGGTGGACTGGACTATTCTCACATGTGTATGGGGGCTTCCTTACATTCCCCTGACAAATGATGTTGGGGGAAAGATTGATTGGGGTTGAATTCCAACACCCGATCCTTCTGTTTCCCCTGGAGATAAGCCACCGCCAGAAGTGTCTTATGTGTATGGATCGCCCTAACCTGTGTGTCTACCTAGGAAACAGCATGTGGAAGAGCTCCATTCTCTGTGCAGATGTGGGAATAACAATCACCGAAGCTGAGATATGAAGGGTTATGAACTCGTAAAGGAGGTTTTCAGAAGTATAAAAACATGGCTGCTTTCTTCCAGAAACATCTCCACTCCTGGTAATGGGTAGTGTCTGTTATTGCAGCTTGGCTCCATTGAATTGAATGGTGCTGAGCTGTAATACCACACATAACCTGCGGACAGGAATGGCGCTATTTTTGGAAGAAAATAGCCATTTTTTTTTCTAATACTGGAACTATTCAGCTACCAACTGAGGCAAATAAACTACATTTAGCACACAGATGTGCTGGAGTAAACCACCGCTGCGCTATGCAGTTAGCAATTTGCATAGAGTGGCCATTCCATTGCAAGGTAAATAAACACGGCTGCACTATTTACAAAGTGTATGCATGAAACTTTAGCGGCGTAGCGCACAATCTCAGGTAACGGTCAGTAATTCTACATATGTAGTTGGTATTGTAAAATATATGTCGCAGAGGTGACGGCCACAAAGCGCTACTATGTACCGACTATACTACAATAGGGAGAAGCATCAGTAATACACAGCGGGGCTCAGCTATGCCTCCTATCCAGTGGCATACATGGGGACTGCAGAGCAAAACCTTGAATGCCACCCAGGACAGGACATTGCTTTTGTTTCCAATTCCGTGCCCTAAAAAATGACTCTTGCCCCACTTTTTCACCTCCCAGTTTGCGAACAATGCAATTCATCTTTGGAGGGAGGTCCTGCATACATTTCGCTATTCAGTAGTAAAGGGGATGGTGCAATGAAAGCCGGAGCCTCCTCGCTGCCCGGGCCATAGCAGTCAGTCTGCCTCTGATGCCTTAATACCACCAGTCGGTCTGCCTCTGATGCCCTAATACCACCGGTCGGTCTGCCTCTGATGCCCTAATACCACCGGTTGGTCTGCCTCTGATGCACTAATATCACCAGTCAGTCTGCCTCTGATACCCTAATACCACCAGTCGGTCTGCCTCTGATGCCCTAATACCACCAGTCGGTCTGCCTCTGATGCACTAATACCACCAGTCGGTCTGCCTCTGATGCCCTAATACCACCGGTCGGTCTGCCTCTGATGCCCTAATACCACCGGTTGGTCTGCCTCTGATGCCCTAATACCACCGGTCGGTCTGCCTCTGATGCCCTAATACCACCGGTCGGTCTGCCTCTGATGCCCTAATACCATCGGTTGGTCTGCCTCTGATGCCCTGATACCACCAGTCGGTCTGCCTCTGATGCCCTAATACCACCGGTCGGTCTGCCTCTGATGCCCTAATACCACCGGTCGGTCTGCCTCTGATGCCTTAATACCACCAGTTGGTCTGCCTCTGATGCACTAATACCACCAGTCGGTCTGCCTCTGATGCCCTAATACCACCAGTCGGTCTGCCTCTGATGCACTAATGCCACCGGTCGGTCTGGCTCTGATGCCCTATTACCACCAGTCGGTCTGCCTCTGATGCACTAATGCCACCGGTCATTCTGCCTCTGATGCCCTAATACCACCAGTCAGTCTGCCTCTGATGCCCTAATACCACCAGTCAGTCTGCCTCTGATGCCCTAATACCACCAGTCAGTCTGCCTCTGATGCCCTAATACCACCAGTCAGTCTGCCTCTGATGCCCTAATACCACCAGTCAGTCTGCCTCTGATGCCCTAATACCACCAGTCAGTCTGCCTCTGATGCCCTAATACCACCAGTCAGTCTGCCTCTGATGCCCTAATACCACCAGTCAGTCTGCCTCTGATGCCCTAATACCACCAGTCAGTCTGCCTCTGATGCCCTTATACCACCAGTCAGTCTGCCTCTGATGCCCTAATACCACCAGTCAGTCTGCCTCTGATGCCCTCGCCCGTGCTTCTGTCCTCTATAGAGGAGAATGAGGCCTTCAAGCACAGAAAACAGTTTGCAACAATGTATCAAAAAGTCTGTTTTATTCCCCCCATTGGCTACATGAGCAAGACACATCTAAGATGAGCGACAACCCTACATGCCAAAAATGCATTTTCTCACCCGACGCATACAGGAACGAACAACCTCTAAAAATAAATCTGACTTCTTAGACGTTTCAGCCGCGACATTTTTAGCAGCAGGAATCTCTGGGAGAAAATATCATTCTGTTCAAAACAGGAAATAAACAATCTTTTCTCGCAGCTTCCCCAGCGTCGTATATTTATAGTTGGCGTCTGCGTCGTGTATTGTGCGAAGCTCTGTGGAAATAGTGAGGTATTCAGGTGCACGCGGGCCTCCGCTCACAGATGCTCCTCACAATCCACACAGGAAGAAGTAAGAATGAGATACAGTCTCCAAGGGGAACGGGGAAATATTACAAGACGGAAGGCAAATGTAAGAGAAATCAGGAATTGTGATATGATTTGTTTTATATCCTAGAGCATTACCCTGAGAATGGCTGATTGTATAAACAGCGCCACTCTTGTCCATAGGTTGTGTATGGTATTGCAGCTCAGCCCCATTAAGAGAACATCTGCAGATAATAAGCCAGCAGCACAGTAGGTGATGCTGACATGGGGACAGGTTACACTTACCTCCCCTGCTGCTCAGCACCAAGCGCTGTATATGAAGAAACCGAGATGGGTTCATTTCTGGATAGAGGTTCTTGCTTTACTGCTTTAAGCGATAGTCAACGCGTCCTCTGATAGTCAACATGTCCTCTGATAGTCAACGCGTCCTCTGATAGTCAACATGTCCTCTGATAGTCAACATGTCCTCTGATAGTCAACGCATCCTCTGATAGTCAACGCGTCCTCTGATAGTCAACATGTCCTCTGATAGTCAACATGTCCTCTGATAGTCAACGCGTCCTCTGATAGTCAACATGTCCTCTGATAGTCAACATGTCCTCTGATAGTCAACGCGTCCTCTGATAGTCAACGCGTCCTCTGATAGTCAACATGTCCTCTGATAGTCAACGCGTCCTCTGATAGTCAACATGTCCTCTGATAGTCAACATGTCCTCTGATAGTCAACGCGTCCTCTGATAGTCAACGCGTCCTCTGATAGTCAACATGTCCTCTGATAGTCAACGCGTCCTCTGATAGTCAACATGTCCTCTGATAGTCAACCCGTCCTCTGATAGTCAACATGTCCTCTGATAGTCAACATGTCCTCTGATAGTCAACATGTCCTCTGATAGTCAACATGTCCTCTAATAGTCAACATGTCCTCTGATAGTCAACGCGTCCTCTGATAGTCAACATGTCCTCTGATAGTCAAAGTCCTCTGATAGTGCCCCTATTGTCCTCTTCTAAAACGCGGTGCGTCTTATAAAGCGAAAGATACGGTATAGCTTATGTTTTACAAAAAGAGAGAAATAAACTGTAATTGTGACAGTAAAGAGATCCTTATCATAGTTTCTGCAGATCTGTCAGCCTGCAGACTGAGAGTATAGGGGAACAGCCTGCGAGAATAGGGGAGCAGCCTGTGAGACAGCTCCTCCCCCTGTTGCTCTGAAAACATCCATGTGTCCTTGTTATTAGTGACATAGTGGATTGCAGAGAAGCTGGAAGGGAGCCCCCTAGTGGCAGCTATTTCAAACATGATTTAATTACAGAAATGAGACTGACACGAGCCAGGAGATGAGCAGAAGTTTTGAAATAATTAATACAAGCCTTACCAATCCCCAGCTTCTCCTTTCTTGATGCTCCGTGGGGTCGAACACTGGTCTTAGTACTTCCTGGCCTTGTTGACACAGATGTGTGACTTCTGCAGCCAATCACTGACCTCCTGCTGTGGTCACATGTCTGTATCAAAAGGGACCAAGACCACCACTGATTGACTGTGGACGTCACCTATCCGTGTCAGCAGGAAGTATGGAATTGGGGGACCCCGGGAAATGTTGGGCTCTTACTGAGCAGCACGCCTTGCTGGTTATTAGCCGGGCACTATGCGCTAATGGAGGATATAAACGACACTTATGCACTTGGCACAACCCCCTTAAAGGGAATGTCTGGTTATCGGACAACATTGCCCAGATAGATGCAACTGCATTAAAATAACAAACAGAGCCGTACTAACCGGTCTGCTGCCGCGGGGATCCAGCGCTGTAGCCCGCCATCACAGGAAGTCACCAATCAGAGGCTGCAGGGTTCTGGCATCATGACACCCAGGAGGGGAGTGCCGATGCCAGGAGAAGGGGCCAATGCCAGGAGAAGGGGCTAACGCTGTTGGGGGAATGTTGTCTTGTAACCGGACAACTCTGGTAAGTCTCGCCGACACCAAAACCTTCTCACATGATGCTCTGAGAACCCATATATATATATATATATATATATATATATATATATATATATATATATAGCCTCTCCAGGGATTACCCCGTCATGATACTCATTGGAAAGAAAGATATTCCGCTTTAATGTAACATCTCAACGTTCCTAATGACAACGTACAGCCGAACCACGGAGATACATTGTAACGCAACTCTAGCTCCATCTCATGCTTGAGTGTCAAGACCATCCAAACGCCACGCCGATAATCACAAGCGTCCATTCCTAAGCAGGAGGGGAGAAATAATAAAGTGGGGGAGGGGGGGGAGGTGATTTCCATATGAAATGTTTTGTAATTGACTCCTTCACATGCAGAAAACCGAATGTCTGTATATGAAGTCTGTGATCGCCCTCCGCGCCAGAAGAACGGCGTCCAGAATGTCTCCACCGTCTGTTCCAGGAAATAAGAAGGTTCAGAACGGGGTCTCTGGAGGAGCACTACTATGTATGGGGCAAGTAACGTGTCTAAGAGACGGACTCCGCCTGCACGCCGCGCGGGCGCATGAACGCCAACATCAGCACTTCCACACAGAAGAACATAAACGATGATGAATGATTGTTTTATCCTCTGTTGTTCCTGTCACATCTTATAATTACTACAAGATGCACTGAAAGCCGACCTTAAAGGGAAATGTCACCTGTATGGCTTACAGATTAATGTCACATATATGTAAAAAAATCCTAACATCCTGCAATACAAAGAATGACCACCAAGCCGAAAAAAACTTCTTAACCGTCATCTCATCATCATCACAGGCAGGATTACACTGAGAGATGACACCTATATATAGATAACACAGGACCCACCAATCACATTAGTCACAGCTCACCTCTTCCCCTCCCTGCACAGCCAGGATTACACTGAAAGGTGACACCTATATATAGACAACACAGGACCCACCATTCACAATAGTTACAGCTCACCTCCTCTCCTCCCTGTACAGACAGGATTACACTGAGAGGTGACACCTATATATAGATAATAGGACCACCATTCACAATAGTCACAGCTCACCTCCTCCCCTCCCTGCACACTGACCACTAGGACTAATAACTATAGATAGATACCCCATTGTACCGCCTCTAGCTAGGATACAAGATGTAAAAAGTTTACTACACACAAGGAGTCTCCGAGAGCCTTCTATAGGCCAAGGGGGGGAACCACTTTTAGGGCCTCCGGTGACCGTCCATCTAATCACCACAACTCTCATAATTTACAGATCTGCATGAGATGGAGCCGCATGTTAGATTTTGTAACAAAACAACAACTCCTTCTGGGGGCGCCGGAGGGTATTTTAAAAAGAGTAGAGATAGATATCAGCGCCCCCCGCAGGCCATGTTTCCTGGATCTCCTCAGCGCTGCGCAGGTGATGTAATTACTGTTGGTCCTCAGTATTACATGGGGGGGGGGGTCTCACTGTGGGACCTCCTGAAGATCTGGCCCGCTGGACCTCCTCCTCTGACGAGGCGTGTTATCGCAGGGCAGTAACTCCGCTCAGAGACGACGGCGAGAGCGTCTTTATATCCTGCGCACTTTTGAATCTCTCCGATAACCTTATCAGGGAGGATGTCTGATATTTACGTGAAATTCAAATTACTGCTGTAAATATGGCGCTCAAGTAAGATTCTGCCATCTGGGATATATTATAAAGCCATTTGTAGCATTTCTCGCTCGCAGCAAAATCTTCCTTCCTGCCAATTTTCTACCAAATAAAAAGCTTGTAATTTATGTGCCTTCTCCGTGCGAATCACCCTGAGCGAACGGACAAGCAAATAACTGCCGGCGAATGCAACATCCGTGTTTGCACTGCGCTGCCATTTCTCTTGTTTGGCCATTTTGGCTAAATGTTGGACCTCTCAGTGCCGGGCGATGCACATGAATGTCACCCAGGACTGCGGGCATCGTCAGCATCCGACTGTGAGAGGTAACAGGACTGCAAACAGGATTGTCTTACAGAAGATACACAACCCCCAACGCATTTCACCGCCTCCTATTATATCCAAGATGTTCTTTTTACTTGACACAATCACTGACAACTTCTTTATTAGAGCCCCTGGCACCATTATTAGAGCTCCGCCCCTTTTTAAGAGCCCCTGAACCCTTTTTTGGAGCCCCATCCTTTTTTGGAGCCCCGTCCCTTTATTAGAGCTTCCAGCACCATTACTAGAGCCCCGCCCCCTTATTGGAGCCCCTGGCACCATAATTAGAGTCCAACCTTTTTTTTTAGAGACCCTGATTACTTTTTTGGAGCCCCGCCCCTTTATTAGAGCTCCCGTCCCTCTCATGCTTGGCGCTCCCATGCATGGAAATAACATCACATGACAAGTTTTCCGTGGATCGAGTACCGTGATTAATTAGCGTTTTCCCATCCATTCACATGGGCGTTTCGCGGGAAGAAACACTGCAGCGCGGAATTCTATTGGTCGTCAGAAATCCTCGTAATCACTTCTAATGTTTAATAAAGTCAGTTGCCTTCTTTCCCGGCGCTGGACACAGCTGAACCCCTTCTCCTTCCTTTATTTGCAGCTCCCATAGGAGTCTATGGGAGCTTCCAGCGATTTTCGCCAAAAGATAGGCCAAGCCCTGTCTTAAAACGCAGCGTGAAAAAAAAACGCTGCTGTGAATGAGGCCTTCTAGGCATACGTGAAAGAAGGAAATGCAGAAAGATTGGTATCCGCCAGGATGCGTCAGACATGCGGCATGCAGGCGCTGCGTGGCATGTGGCTGTATGACTTCGTATAGCATTCCAATGAATGTTGCACGGACTGGAGCGCAAGCTGTCGTCACGTTCCGCGTCTTTGCAGCTTCTATATTTTAATGTACCTTGTAGAAAAAGGCAAAGAAATCACCCTGAAGAGTCTGCGCAGACGAGGAAACGAGCCGACAGAACAGAGAGCAGCGGCAGAATGATGACGAAGCGCAACCGAGGC
The DNA here is from genome assembly GCF_035609145.1 of Eleutherodactylus coqui. Lineage (NCBI taxonomy): Eukaryota > Metazoa > Chordata > Amphibia > Anura > Eleutherodactylidae > Eleutherodactylus > Eleutherodactylus coqui. Next base: position 107,872,673 of record NC_089848.1, read on the forward strand.
GCTGAAACCACGAATTGTGGGACGCTCGCTGGGTGTGAAGACGCATTCCGGATCTGGAGGTATTTGCAGATGAAGGTTCCTCCGTTTCATCTCATAAACCCCAAGTGCAGATCTTTTGTGCCGGCGCAGTTAAAATAACTTAATTAGCGCAATTAGACAGGAATAACCATTTAATTGCGGATATAAAAAATCCAAATCCATTAAGTGTCTCCTTTGATGTAGCCGACTGATTTAATGATTAGAATTAGCATGGAATGCTGAATTCAAGAAAAGAAATTCTAATTAGTATGAGAAGCCGCTGCGCCGGCGACCCACGTGACGCGCCGGCGGGGGAAGGGTTGGTATGAGCTCACAGATACATCCAGGCATCACCTATCCTGCCGGCAGACACGGAATCTGCTGGGTCATTCGTACTGGTTAATTAGCAATAATCATCAGAATAGCGAGATATTAATCAGCGGCCGTTAGGAAGGATTTCATCCGTGCGAGGAGCGTCCTCTAATGTGCTGTCGAATTTATAACGTGACGTTCGCTTTCGGCGCATTACAAGGTGTTCAGGTTATTGCTGCAATTACTACTTTTGTAGGCGCTCGGCCTTCTACTTAACCCCCGCGGCGTGCGGCCATTCAGGATGGAAGGTTTCCGTCAGTAACCACATAATATATGGGCTGATAATTGAGTCCATCATGGTGAGGGGAGACTTCCTGTAGACGGACGGATGATTTACAGCTGATGGGCGGATACACTCTGATATTGGTCGGCCACGGGGTAGAGAGCCACCGGTCTTAGCTGCAGTACTTGCTACACTAATTCTACCTTTAACCCCATAAGAACGTGGCTTGGAACTTAAAGGGGTTGTCCAGTTGTTAACTATTGATGGCCTATTCTCAGAGGGCGCTGGTACAGGTGAGCCACCTGAGATCCCACCAATCAGCTGCTATCTGGGCTGCACTCAGCTGATCTTCGCAGGAAGTGATGCCTGTGCCGCCACATGCACAGAGACGATGGAGGCGCAGCAACAGATTGTCACTGTCCGTGCAATGGCACTGTCACTCAGCATGGAGCTTCAGGAGAGATGACCCTCCACCCCTGAAGAAATCATTGCTGATGTGCCGTTGGCTTCTTGCCAATACTCCAAATGGCACGTCATCAACGATGTCTTCATGGAAAGAGGACCAAATCTCCTGATGCTCCCTGCTGATTGACAGACTGTGATACATGTGCAGAGACGATACATGCACCGACACCTCCATAGCAGCCTGTCACTCAGCAGGGACTTTCAGAAGATCTGGCCCTCCTTCTCTGAAGACATCATCAATGACTCACCATTTGGAGTATTGGCCGGAAGACATGTACTCCGAAGGAACGGCATACTGGCCAAAGAAAACAGCATGTGGGAGAATTGGATCACATGATCAGGCGGCGCAACGCAACAATAACAGGATTCTGATACGAAATGTAACTAGAGAACCCCTTTAATATCCCCGGTCCGTAAACATAAAGCATTGCTTCCCTATACTGAAGGCAGTCCCAGCCAGACCACACGGGGCGGATACGTTGGCCGGGAGCCATGCGGGCTCTTCAAACAAGCTTTGTAATGCAATGTGGGATTTGAAGTTGATAGCCGGCCCTGTCTAATGAACTGTTCGATCCTGTGTGCGCCCAGATGATGTACGACTTCTTCATGGCCTCATCACATCGCAGACTCCCTGGACACTCGGCTTACTGAAAAAAGAAAAACCTTTTCCCAAAAAATCCATACGCATTACAGTGACGGTAAGATCGGCGCGGCCGGCTGTTGCCTCTGGATACCGGAGAAAATGAATGTGGAATACATGAAGATGCGGAGAGCGGAGCGGTGGTCTCTGATTAGTCCCTCGCTGTAAACAAGTCATGATCTAGACCCGCTCACCCCGGAGCTGAACTCATTTGTTACAGATGCCTCTCGCCTCCCTTCGCGCAGCGCACAACAAAACGCTAAGAAGCCTCTTTACATGATTGAAATGTGCCTTGTCTTTATTAGTTCCGCCACTTGGGAATCGTCTCCTCCGACCCTTCACTTGCCTTCATACTTGTTGGAAAGGTCTTGGCGGCTTCAGCGTGCCGCATGCTCATCTGGCGGGGATGTAATACCCGTCTGCACCATCCTTAATTCAAACAAAGATTAGCTTTTATTGGAATTCAGAATCATGGCGAGGCGAATAAGGACCGGCAGAAGAAACCGGGAACCTTTGTGCTGACGGCTGACTTATTGCCGGGATTATACAACAGGCATTATAAGAAGCTGCTCAGCCATGTATATCGTGTTTAACCTTTATTGAGGACTTTGCGATGACCCTCAGCGTGAAAATTGCATTTATTTCCCATCAGAGAGCTTCTTGTCTGATGTACAATAGACCAGGGGCGTCACTATAGAGGGTGCAGGGGATGCGGTTGCACTCGGGCCCAGGAGCCTTAGAGGGCCCATAAGGCCTCTCTTCTCCATATAGGGAGCCCAGTACTATGAATAAAGCATTATAGTTGGGGGCCCTGTTACAGGTTTCGCATTGGGGCCCAGAAGTTATGTCTCTGTGCAGCATGGTTTAGGTATGGGTACGGGTACAGATAGAGCTCACCTTTTGCATCAGGGTCCCTGAGCCTTTACTTACGCCCCTGCAATAGACTATCGACGCTCATGAGACCAATTCCGTAACAAACAATTCATTAAAATAAATGGGGATTCCTCTCAGCCAATGAGATTAAATGGTTGGTATTTATTCACACAACTTGTTAATGTGTCATCCAGTGTGACAACTTCCAAAAGTGCAAATCACTTTATTTACCTAAAATGCGTTTTTTTTTGTGTGTGCTGATAACCCTGCTGGCCACTAGGGGGCTGACGTCCTCCTCACTTGCTGTCCATTGCCTGCTGTGAAGTGATGTTATTTCTGTTACTGGAGACTGCAGGACAGCAGAGGGGGATGAGTCATTGTGTTCACTGAAGTTTATTAGAGCAGAGAGAAGGGGGAGGAGGACAAGAGATGCAGACATTCACATATAGACATCCTACTGGAGCTAGTGGTGAGTTACTTGCTGCTATTTCAGGCCATGTCAGCAACTGCTGTTTTGGCCTCATTCATCAGTAATGGTTTTTGGTCATCCAGACTTTGGTTTATCAGCGACAGAACCTGCTACTTGGAATTTGGAAAGAAGTTCGGCCGCTGCTCTGTGGCTGATGGGAAATCTGCAGTAAGGACGCCTGTGCCTCATTCACCCGACGTAAGGACGATTTCAACCCGTTCTGCTGGAGGTCACGCCATCATTTACATTGCTTGTAATGAAGAATAATCCCTGTGTTACCATGAGAACCAATAAAGTTATGTTAGCGTGATCCGCCACGTTGTTTCTCTGTCGGTTTGCTTTACCTCACAGCGACATTACCGCTGGAAAAATTGAAACTTGAATCCAAGATGGTGACATGCCCCCACAGCTCGATGATGGAAACGTATGCTTCCATACTTTAAAGACACCCTGTAAATATATATATATATATATATATATATATATATATATATATACAGGGTGTCTTTAAATCCACCACACATAATAGGTGATGGTCACAGTTCACCTCCTCCCCTCTCTGCACAACTCACAGAGCATACCTACAACACTCTCCTATAGAAGTCAATGGGTCTCCTCTTGTCCATTGTGTCTATGGCTCACAAAGCTGCAGTAAAGTGCATCTGATTGCTGCAGCTCAGGCAAGATAGCCGCCCCGTAGTCATGTATAACACGATGGCCACCCCCATAGTCATGTATAAGATAATGGCCGCCCCCATAGTCATGTATAGCATCATGGCCGCCCCCATAGTCATGTATAACATGATGGCTGCCCCCATAGTCATGTATAGCATCATGGCCGCCCCCATAATCATGTATAACATGATGGCTGCCCCCATAGTCATGTATAGCATCATGGCCGCCCCCATAGTCATGTATAACATGATGGCTGCCCCCATAGTCATGTATAGCATCATGGCCCCCCCCATAGTCATGTATAACATGATGGCTGCCCCCATAGTCATGTATAACATGATGGCCACCCCCATAGTCATGTATAACACGATGGCCGCCATCTATAGTCATGTATAACACGATGGCCGCCCCCATAGTCATGTATAACATGATGGCCGCCCCCATATTCATGTATAACACGATGGCCGCCCCCATAGTAATGTATGGCCGCCCCCATAGTCATGTATAACACGATGACCGCACCCATAGTCATGTATGGCCACCCCCATAGTCATGTATAACATGATGGCCGCCCCCATAGTCATGTATAACACGATGGCCGCCCCCATAGTAATGTATGGCCGCCCCCATAGTCATGTATAACACGATGGCCGCCCCCATAGTCATGTATAACACGATGGCCACCCCCATAGTCATGTATGGCCACCCCCATAGTCATGTATAACACGATGGCCGTCCCCATAGTCATGTATAACACGATGGCCGTCCCCATAGTCATGTATAACACGATGGCCGTCCCCATAGTTCTGTATGGCCGTCCCCATAGTCATGTATAACACGATGGCCACCCCCATAGTCATGTATGGCCGCCCCCATAGTCATGTATAACACGATGGCCGTCCCCATAGTCATGTATAACACGATGGCCGTCCCCATAGTCATGTATAACACGATGGCCGCCCCCATAGTAATGTATGGCCGCCCCCATAGTCATGTATAACATGATGGCCGCCCCCATAGTCATGTATAACATGATGGCCACCCCCATAGTCATGTATGGCCACCCCCATAGTCATGTATGGCCACCCCCATAGTCATGTATGGCCGCCCCCATAGTCATGTATAATACGATGGCCGTCCCCATAGTCATGTATAACACGATGGCCGTCCCCATAGTCATGTATAACACGATGGCCACCCCCATAGTCATGTATGGCCGCCCCCATAGTCATGTATAACATGATGGCCGCCCCCATAGTCATGTATAACACGATGGCCGCCCCCATAGTTATGTATAACACGATGGCCACCCCCATGGTCATGTATGGCCGCCCCCATAGTCATGTATAACACGATGGCCGCCCCCATAGTCATGTATAACACAATGGCCACCCCCACAGTCATGTATGGCCGCCCCCATAGTCATGTATAACACGATGGCCGCCCCCATAGTCATGTATAGCATCATGGCCGCCCCCATAGTCATGTATAACACGATGGCCGCCCCCATAGTCATGTATAACACAATGGCCACCCCCACAGTCATGTATGGCCGCCCCCATAGTCATGTATAACACGATGGCCGCCCCCATAGTTATGTATAACACGATGGCCGCCCCCATAGTCATGTATAACACGATGGCCACCCCCATGGTCATGTATGGCCGCCCCCATAGTCATGTATAACACGATGGCCACCCCCATAGTAATGTATGGCCGCCCCCATAGTCATGTATAACACGATGGCCACCCCCATGGTCATGTATGGCCGCCCCCATAGTCATGTATAACACGATGGCCACCCCCATGGTCATGTATGGCCGCCCCCATAGTCAACAGGCAATAGTATAATCTGATCTATAATCAGAAAATAAAAACAGATTAGAAAAATGGAAACTTTTTCACTATGTGGTTTTAATTAGTAAAAGGAAATTATAAGGTGCAAACCTCCCTTTAACGAGGTAAATGAGCGAATTAAAGCCATATGAAATAAAAGCCATTAACATTTCTGTAAGTTGCTCATTTTATACCACTGCGCACAACTTCTAGATTCTTCTGGTGTTTTTTTCATTCATTCTGATTATGATACTTTACTAACAATGGGCACATTGTATCTTGGTGACAGGAAGGGTAAAGTGCGCTCTCGGTTCCCCGTGAAACGCTCTAATCATGAATTGCCGACTAACAGACTAAAAGAATGAAGTTAAAGTCCGATGTGTTTTAATGCTGTTAAAAGCATGCCGGCACTCCCAGCTAGTAATTTCTGGCTGACCCCGTCCTCCCACCATTCTCTCGCTCACCGGCTCCCCGCCACGCGGTACAATGCGGGCCGCGGCCTCAGAAAGGTTATTGATTTAATATCAAGACTTTTTTTCTGCCGATACTTTTTTAAGTAACAGAAATTATTGGGTGTTTTTTAGATAAATAAGCGCTCTGCGGGCGTCTTTAGAAAAGCAACCTTTTCACGAGGCTTTTAAATCCGGCAGCTCTTTAGTCACCAGGCAATCCATAAAGCTGCCAAGTTCAGATTTTCAGCTATTACAGAAGCCATAATTCTTCTGGGTTTCGTTAGGTGGAGTTGACATCTTACCCTTGCACTAATTAGGATTCAAGGCTCGGCTATTGTAGCCGCATGTTCCTCGCCGCCTATGGAAGGAGAATCCGGCTGATTCCAATTTGTCATAAGCTGGAAAAATGCAAAAATATTCATTAGATTCCCAATGCCGATGGTAAGCCTCGATGCCACGGCGCATCTGCTACGGATGGGGGTTACAGTTATACATTTATGCAGCTTCTGATTTCTAGGCTTGAAGATTTGCAATGTGTCAAATGTAAAGGGAAACGGGTGCCAGATAGAACACGACAAAGGTTAAATATCTTCAGAAATGATCATTTAAAGGAAACTTGTGGCATTGAAGATGTAGCCGGATCTGCAGGCAGGAGGAGCCGAGCAGATTGATACATATGTATCAGTAGAACTTGTCATTCATTGGCCGTAATCCTGCTAATTCAGGGTTTAGGGGTTTGGTGGGCGGCGCAGTCACTGGTAGCAGGATGACAGAGGTCAGGGATAGAAACACTATTAGGCTGGGTTCCCACTGGGCATATTCCCGTCGGAAATCCCACGGTTTGGCTGCAGCAAAAAACCGCGAGATTTCCGCCGGGAGAACCGCCGCGGAAAAACCCACGGCGGCTTTGAAGCGGCCCAGCCGCTCGCTCTTCCGCTGCGGCCGGTCGCTTCCATAGAGGAGAACGCGGCCGCGGGGGAAAGAATAAAAAAAATAGACATGCTGCATATTCTGAGGCCGCGGTTGCAGTTTCAGCCTGACTTACTGCAGCAGATTGGCCATCCCGTGTGGATGAGATTTCGGAGAAATCTTGTCCACATGGCAGGCTAATCCTGAGATTAGCGGCCGCAGGCAGATTTGCCACGGCGAGATTTCACGCGGAATTTCCACGGCAAATACGCCCTGTGTGAATGCAGCCTTACAATCATAGGATAAATAAAACGTGCAGAAATGGCTCTATTTACTATCAAACTGATGTATTTTTTATTTATTTTGTCATCAAATGTTTACTTTGTTTTTTTTATAGTTTTTTATTTGTTTCTACAATTTTCCGCTATTTTCTCCCGCTTGGCATAACATTTCATGTTGCAAGATATTTTTAGGTCATTTATTCATTTTTTTTGTTTTCATTCCATGTTTGTTCCGAATTAGAGATGAGCGAGTATACTCGCTAAGGCACATTACTCGAGCAAGTAGTGCCTTAGCCAAGTATCTCCCCGCTCGTCTCTAAAGATTCGGGGGTCGGCGGGGAGGAACAGAGGGGAGATCTCTCTCTCTCCCTCTCTCCCCCTCGCTCCCCGCCGCAACTCACCTGTCACCCCCCGAATCTTTAGAGACGAGCGGGGAGATACGAGTAATGTGCCTTAGCGAGTATACTCGCTCATCACTATTCCTTATTGTTAATATGTTTCTTATATTTGTAATACTGTTTCTAAACCGGTCATGTGACTACATCACCTGACCGCTGTGACATCACCCGCCATTTCTCCTGCAGGCTTTAAGTACAAAGGCGCCAGGATAAACATGTTGGCAATAAAAGTTTTGCCCTCTTTACTTGTTTAGGAGTTAAGTGAGGTCAGCGTTTCACAAAGTGCTTCACATGACGTGTTCGCTGTGTCCACCATTCTGCTGGATGCACAAGGTTAAATGTTTAATCCGGTCTTCGTGAACACACTGAAGAACTGCAGGTGATATTTCTTCATAGCACAGTAGGATGCGCCATTTCAGCTGAACCATAGTGTTTATTTTTCTGCATACACAAGGGGCTTTAAATGGCCCCAGAAATAAAAGTCCAAAGGTGTTAAGTCTGGAAGCCTTGGTGGCCATTCTACTTGACCTCTACACCCAATCTGGTGCCCAGTAAATTGCACATCCAGTTACAGCAAATTGCAAAGTTGCGCCATCCTGATGAAAGTAACGCAGGAATTCACTCTTCTCATTGAGCACAGATGGGGATATGGTATCCTGTAACATCTGGAAGGACTTCTAACCAATAAGTGAACCATCAACAAAAAAAAAACTGGACTTCAGACACAATTTACCAACTTTTTCCTCACTTAATGCCTAAACAATATAACACAAAACTGACACTTCCAATGTGTTTCTCAGTAAATTCCAGCCAAGACTGATATATCACATGATCACCTTTCCATTTGAAAAACCTGAGCTGAATTCAAAATGGCCGCCTAAACCATCTCCTCCACCAGAAAATGCAACCTCCCTCCCAATTAATAATTTCACACATTGGACACGTGTCCAGATTTTTGCCTCACCCTGTATAAGGGCAGACTAGATGGATCCGGTGGCCTTTTTTGCCACTAGACTGAAGATCTCTTCTGTTGCTCGAGAGCCACTAGCTGTTATGTCTCGAAAGTCAGACAATCTACTAAAAGGCAGGTACGCCTCAGCTGGTTGACTCTATTTACAGCCCTCTGACACCCATTGACTTCCAGTTCTGTAAAACGGGCCACGGACAGACATCTTGCTTTAGCTCTTTGCCGTACAGATGTTATTGAAGAGACGTAAGCCCTTGCCTCATGCTGTTTAATGGCATCCTAATATATGTTGGTTGTCACATTGGAGGCAGGACTCCGACTGACGTCCTCCGAATCGCTGCTATACCTCTCCAGCCCTTATTGAGTTATGGCTCTCCGAGGGCTCCGTCAATATATTGTTACACTGCAACATAGCGAGACATGGCAATGTGCGCAGAAACAGATTGAATGGCGTGCCGTGGGAACGCTCGCCGTATATACGGGACTTGTCTTCACAGAGGTCAGATTATTTTCACTTGTAAACATTCCCATCTCCCACGTGAACCGAAATCGCCATGTAAGCCCCCGCCAGCAACTCGCAGAACGGGCTGGAAATCCGCATTCCTCACATACAGAAAACAGTCAAGTTGTGAAGAACTGGATAGAATGTAGACACATTGTTACATTTCTGATACCTTCTATTAATACCAGATCTCCTATATACCCTGTTTCTCTGAAAATAAGACATGCCCTGAAAATAAGACATAGCATGATTTTCCAGAATTTTTGAGGATGCAAAATGATTTTTCAGGCTTTTTGAGGATGCTTGAAATATAAGCCCTACTCCAAAATTAAGCCCTGCTAACAGTTAATTAAAAAAGTCAATTTAAATAGTGTCCAGGCAGCTATACATGTAAAAAAGTTAAACCTTTTTGAACAATAATTAATATAAGACACTGTCTTATTTTTGGGGAAACACAAATATCTGCCAGACAGGTAGGAATAGAAAGATACTACACTGTCACATGCAAGTTATTATCACACAGGTCCTGCGACTCATTATGTGATGCAGCGCAGCTATTCCTCCTAATACCCATCTGCCCCAGGGAATGCAATATAAGACTAGTAGTGAACATCATAGAGAATACATGGCCGCTGTCTCGGGGTGATATGTGACTGCAATGCTTCCTTCGCTCCCTATATTCAGTCCCTTGCTCCCTCATGACACCTACACCTCAAAAAGATCTCTTGAATCTGCCCCTTTCCTCACCGTGGAGACATCAAAACTTTTTTATTCATGCCTGATTACTGTAACTCCCTACTGATCGCTCTCCCCCTCGCTGTACTCTCCGCTCTACGGTCCATCCTGAATGCAGCAGCCAGGCTCACCTGTCTGTCCAACCCCTATACTGATGCCACTACCCTGTGCCAGTCACTACGCCAAAGCCTCCACCCTGTGCCAGTCACTACACTTTTTGCTCATCCACCATAGAATATAATGTATACTCATCCCTCATATCCATAAAGCTCTCCACAGTGCTGCACCGCCCTGTATCTCCTCCTCATCTGTCTACCGTCCTACTCGCACTCTCCACTTCACTAGTGATCTTAAACTACGTTCCTCCATAATCTGAACATCCCCCCTGCCTCCAAGACTTCTCACAAGCTGCACCAGTTATCTGGAATGCGCTACCCCAGACAAGCAGGGTAATCCTCAGCACCTACAGCTATAAGCGAGCCCTAAATACACATCTCTGCAGGGAATTGGATCACATCCCCAAATCTAACTCTTCCCTCATCCACCCTAGTACATACACAGACAGCGGTGGGTGTAGCCTGTTCTACACAAGATAGCGGACCATTGTACAGAACAAACTACTTGTGGGTCACTTTATGCATTTTCATGGTCGGCATCCAGGAGATTAAAGCTCATCGGCACGTGAGGACAAGATTCTATGGAGCATGAAGAGGCGCCAAAGATACGTATTACAGTACAGTCAGCAAACACTGGAGCATACGAGGTATGGGATATGGACCATAAATATACTGTGTGAGCTTTTAGATGACGCCTTCCTGTTTTCGCTGGTGTTTTTAGTCATGCATGCCTTTTTTCTTATAGAGAAACCAATAGGAAAACGGCAGAAAACCGCCCGACCGACAGCGTGCTACGATTTACAAATAACGCCATGGACCAAACAATGCAGAAGAAAGTACAAACAAAGCACATTTATAAGGTTTCTCATATTTACTATTAAGCTGCAGAACGTCCGGACGCCATGTTGTTTGCCTAACAAACACCGGCTGCTGCATCAAAATGGAATTATAGCTTTTGCAAAAAAAGCTACATGTGAAACCTCCTGCGGTCGTATTCAAACAGCAACGACATGCGAGACGCTCAGGTACAACTCACTTCAGACAGAACCCACCTGTCAGATACGCTCTGGTACCCACGCATCGCACCCACTGTTATGCGAAAAAAGACAAGTAAAGAAACCTATTTTGAATGATGTCACCTCTCAGTGTAATCCTGTCTGTACAGGGAGGGGAGGAGGTGAGCTGTGACTATTGTGAATGGTGGATCCTGTGTTATCTATATATAGGTGTCACCTCTCAGTGTAATCCAGTCTGTATAGGGAGGGGCGGAGGTGAGCTGTGACTTTTGTGAATGGTGGATCCTGTGTTATCTATATATAGGTGTCACCTCTCAGTGTAATCCAGTCTGTATAGGGAGGGGCAGAGGTGAGCTGTGACTATTGTGAATGGTGGATCCTGTGTTATCTATATATAGGTGTCACCTCTCAGTGTAATCCAGTCTGTATAGGGAGGGGCGGAGGTGAGCTGTGACTATTGTGAATGGTGGATCCTGTGTTATCTATATATAGGTGTCTCCTCTCAGTGTAATCCTGTCTGTACAGGGAGGGGGGGAGGTGAGCTGTGACTATTGTGAATGGTGGATCCTGTGTTATCTATATATAGGTGTCTCCTCTCAGTGTATTTCTGTCTGTACAGGGAGGGGAGGAGGTGAACTGTGACTATTGTGAATAGTGGCTCCTGTGTTATCTATATATAGGTGTCTCCTCTCAGTGTAATCCTGTCTGTACAGGGAGGGGAGGAGGTGAGCTGTGACTATTGTGAAAGGTGGATCCTGTGTTACTTATATATAGATGTCACCTTTCAGTGTAATCCTGCCTATACAGGGATGGGAGGAGGTGAGCTGTGACTATTGTGAAAGGTGAACCCTATATATAGGTGTTACCTCTCAGTGTAATCCTGCCTGTACAGGGAGGGGAGGAGGGGAGCTGTGACTACTGTGAATGGTGGGTCCTGTATCATCTATATATAGGTGTTACCTCTCAGTGTAATCCTGCCTGTACAGGGTGGGGAGGAGGTGAGCTGTAACTATTGTGAATGGTGGGTCCTGAGTTATCTATATATAGATGTCTCCTCTCAGTGTAATCCTGTCTATACAGGGAGGGGGAGGAGGTGAGCTGTGACTATTGTGAATGGTGGGTCCTGTATCATCTATATATAGGTGTTACCTCTCAGTGTAATCCTGCCTGTACAGGGTGGGGAGGAGGTGAGCTGTGACTATTGTGAATGGTGGGTCCTGTATCATCTATATATAGGTGTTACCTCTCAGTGTAATCCTGCCTGTACAGGGTGGGGAGGAGGTGAGCTGTAACTATTGTGAATGGTGGGTCCTGAGTTATCTATATATAGGTGTCTCCTCTCAGTGTAATCCTGTCTGTACAGGGAGGGGAGGAGGTGAGGTGTGACTATTGTGAATGGTGGATCCTGTGTTATCTATATATAGGTGTCTCCTCTCAGTGTAATCCTGTCTGTACAGGGAGGGGAGGAGGTGAGGTGTGACTATTGTGAATGGTGGCTTCTGTGTTATCTATATATAGGTGTCTCCTCTCAGTGTAATCCTGTCTGTACAGGGAGGGGAGGAGGTGAGGTGTGACTATTGTGAATGGTGGATCCTGTGTTATCTATATATAGGTGTCTCCTCTCAGTGTAATCCTGTCTGTACAGGGAGGGGAGGAGGTGAGCTGTGACTATTGTGAATGGTGGCTTCTGTGTTATCTATATATAGGTGTCCCCTATTAGTGTAGGCCAGGTCACTGAAGCTGATTGGTCCGTGGTGGTTGCAATTTACAGACCTAACGGAATAGATTGCACCGCTTGACGTCCCTCTCGATGGAACCTCCGTGGCAGCTGTTCCAGTCATATGAGATCCGCTGTCCATGAGATATTCGCCGGTTGTGCCGGCCTCCTCTAATAGTTCTGCCGTTGTCCTTGAGTCGGCTGGAAGAGACACTCCAGCATGTGACTTCCGTGGATCCTCCGGCCGGCTGGTGTAATTCATCTGTTTGCAGACACGCGGGTTTCCTGGGTTCTACCCGCTCCGATGAAATATGTGGCGCAGCTGACAGTAAATGCGAGCGCTCAACTACAGAACGCTTTAATCAAGAAGAGAAGAAAAACACATTCATTATCTTCAGAGAACTGACTCTGCCATCTGCCAGAATACACAGAACCAGAAGGAGCGAAAAAACCGCAGAAACCGCCACGTCCTTCATATGAGAGAGATATGAGACGGCTGATTGGACGAACTCGACATCATGTGGAAATAGATTCCCAAACTCCGTAAGAAGCGCGATCCAACAGTATTGGTGAAGCTCAGCACCTTGCAAGTTATTGCCTTAGCATTCAGAGGCTTCATGAAATCCAACCTGCCACCAGAGGGCTCCCTTCTAGTTATCTGTCGTAAGGTACAGAGCTTCCTTAGTGACAAGGACACAGGAACATTGCCATAGCAACAGGGGGAGGGGCTTCACTGTCAGCTCTTGTGCACTTACAGGCTGCAGACTGACAGATCTGCAGACACTGTACTAATGCCTCTCCTGCTGCTACAGCATGTTGGTCTGTGTCTCTCTGAACATATTACAGTGAGTTAACTATTTGGACAGAATGTCATTGAATGCCTGATCATCCTGGGAAAGCAGAGGGGCGGGCATTCCCATACTGCCTCCCTGCTGATTGGACCAGATACAGAGCAATGCAACATGGGAAGTAAGGGCAAGAAAGTGCAGGACAGTGGAGTACTGGCAGAATGCTAGGCTCGCTGCACATCCCTGACAGCAAACAGCAGAACAACAGAAGAATTGGGAGGACCTGAAACCCAGAACTTACAGACATGAAACAGGGTGCAAACAGCATCAAATGAGAGGAGGGTGAGGAGCACCGGGGGGATTGTAGAAAATGGGTTGAAAACTCAGGTACCCTTTAACATAGGATGCTGCGTGACCCTATGGTTCTGAAGAACCATGAAGGCTTCCATTCTGTTATTACATGATGGCAAAATCAGCTGATGGCCAGCGGTGCGATGGGTGAGACCTGGGGCGATCAGTTGATTCCCCCAAGCTCTGTATTCTCAAAGGGATTGTGCATCTAGGTACGGCCTCTAAGGCCTTTTACATGAGACAGCGCAAACACGTTCTCCTCATGTCATTCTGCCCGATCAGCCAACATTGCTCAGTTCTGCAGACGTAAAGGTGCTGGTTGGTCATGTGCTGCCATGTGCCTCCAACCAACGACTGCTCTACTGGGACGACCAATCAGATTGGTGATCCTTCATTTCCTATGTCAGCCTGTATAAAAGCCCAACAGACAATCTCAGTGATCGGCACTCGTCCACTGGTGTGCATTGCTCCATTGAAAAGGACCCTTGGGCCTCATTTACATGGGTGACGGGTTTTTATACCAGCAGTTATGTGGTCAAAAACGCATGAACGAGAAAGTGCTGTGATCGAGTCGCGGCTAAACTTAGCATTTTCTCGTCCATTCACACGGCCAGGCGCGGCACGGAATTCCTTCGCTCAGGATGAATCCTTGGAATTACTTCTAATGGCTCCATAAAGCCAACAGACATGTTGAAGCAGCTTCCCCCTCCCCCGCTCTTTTTAGCAGCTCCCATAGAAGTCTATGGGAGCCACCAGCGTATATCAAACGAAAGATAGGGCAAAAGCAATTTTTTCTGGGCGCGTATAAAAATCTACCATCCTATTCGGCCGTCAATGTCCTATTATCGCGGCTGCAATGATTTTACGTGGCTAAAGATCGTCCATCTGAAGGAATACATTGTAATCAAACAGACCCGTGAGGCTTGTAGTTCCACATCTGCAGAAGAGGTACCCGTCACACAGCGGCAGATTAAAAGGCTTTCTGCAAATGAAATTCTGAGAATTTGTGTGCAAATGGGTAATGGAACAACGCCTCTACAGCGCCACCTATTGGAGGGCAGCATTCCTGGAAGTCAATGTCAGACCTTCTAGCAAGCTTTGAATATTTACTTGGAATATAAGCCCAAGCCTTATCCAGAAGGAAAAGATCTCCCAACCGTGTGTAATGGGTTACTGGCTTGGCTAGCAAGAGGCCTGTAGACGGGCGATGGGAAGGGAATAGCTTCTCCTTAAGGAGAGCACCTAGAAGGTATGAGGAGACTTATAAGGCCACCATGCTCCTCTGGGAAGTATTCAAATGGGAGATGGAACAACGTCTCTGCAGCGCCACCTATTGGAGGGCAGCATTCCTGCAAGTTAATGTCAATAACAATGACTGAGAACTGTAAGCCAGCCAGAATCCATCCACAGGCAGAAGCCTCAGGGGTTTTGCCCCTCATCCATGGGCAGCAGGTTGCTGGCTTGGCTACTGTGAGGCCTGTAGATGTGGATTGAAACTTCCTAGAGGAGCATGCATGGTCTTATAAGTCTCCTCACACCTTCCGGGAACTCTTCCGGGTAAGAAGCTACGTCCTTCCTGAGGAGTCGTACAAAACTTTGATCTGATTTCCCAAGTGTCCAATAATCTCTTGTTGTATATGGAGAAAGTGCAGGTAAGTTACAGCTTTCCTAAGTGCCAGTTAATTCTTATTCTTCATACCCAAGAGTCTAGCCGTTCCGCTCATAGACGACACTTCGGCCCTTCCCCCCCACCCCATGTGGATGAGGCGCTGAGTAGATGGAGAGCGGCGCTGCGGGTGATATCTACTTGTGGTAAAGCACATGCAGAAGCCGATTTCCTGGAAATGATTTCATCGCCTCACGTCTTCCTGATCGCCTACCTTTGTCAGTTCCAGCAGCAGATAAGCAGCACGAGCTCGCGGCCGCGCCACCTCAGAGTCCAAGCAGGTTGCAGGTTATGTTCCTGCAGAGAATGCCATCGCTGGAATGGCCCGACAGAGACGAGGCGATGAGCGCACGGAAGGCAGGACCGCTCCGATGCGCAGATCTGCGTGGGATACGGCCAAAGTCAAAAGTAGGGAAGTAAGGAGGGGAAAATGCAAAATGGAAACCACCAACTGATGTCAACTTACAAGGAGGAATGTGCAGGACCTTCAAGACGTGCAGGACCTCCAAGACGTTATGCACCTTGCAACTTCGGTTGAGCGCTTCCCTACACTGACATCTTAGATAGCGTCCACCGTGGTGCTACATCTATATACCTCAGCCCCCAAGCCGTCAGTTAAGGTGGGGATATACTAAGGCTCATGTACACGGAATGGCCCCTTTATTACAGCCGCTGCTCTTTAATAGAATCCATGGCTCTATTAAAGGGCAGGGACTCTATTAAAGGGCCCCTTTATTATAGCCTCCGGCCGTCTCACGATTGGCACGTCCCTGTACAGAAATTCTCCCCGTGACCCCAGAGTGCGGCATACAATCACATGACAAGTTTTGCGCGGATCAGTTTCCAGCGATCGGAGCGACTTACAACGGAGCCCGGTCATTGGAGCTAGAGTAGCCTAGTATTTTTATATACTTCATTCGACATCTTTTCTGGTTGCCCTTGAAAGCCGTCAATGATGGAGTTTATAAAACATTGTGGATGAGGCCCGGAGCTGCGCTCACCCGGATGTCTGCTCCCCGGTGATCAGCTGATGAGCGGATAGATGAGTGCAGGTCCCGGCGGTGACCACTGCTGACCCTGCCTCAGTCCATACAAGGGTAATACAGGCACATCCGCTCACAAGTCTGCCCCCCGTAGGGCTTTACGATGCCGTCATGTTGGGTTGTGCGGAGACTTACCGCCAGAATACGTTCGTGTGGAACCAGCGGAAGGAATTTTCCTTTAAAGTATTTTTTTCGATCCGCTCAGACGAGCTGTCACCTCAGATGGAAGACATTTTGTTCTATTTTCGAAAAAGCAGCACTTTGGAAGCTTTTAGACAGATGACAGCGACTGAATAATGGGAATCATTCTCCATCCAGATTCATTCAAACTCCATTTAACACAGAAGAGCAAATACCGGCGCTCTTAATTATTCAATATGTTCATTCACATAAAGCAACAAGATGGAGGCGGGACGTGTCCTTAATGAGCCCGGTGACTTTAGTTCATTGAAGAAGGGCAAATCCGCCTCACTGAAAGGATCTTCTGCTGCACCGTACATGCTGGGCATGGCACTACAGTGGATGCGGAGCCAGCTGGGTACTGCATTAATGATGACTGGGGTGTATTGTGATTGCGCTTCCCATCACCGCACTGCACTAATAGAAACCTGTTCCGTAATCTACATATAATATTAAGGCTGCATTAAAGTGGCGTCCCACTTCTAGCTGTTTTGTCATGGGAAGCAGACAGCTCCATGTATTGTGCAGTGGCCCGGATTGGTATTGCAGAAAAAGCTCCCTTTCACTTCAGTAGGACTCAGTCTGCAGTACCACACTAGGCCACTGTGCAATATATGGCGCTATCTGCTTCCCGCAGCACAACAGCTAGAAGTGGAACACCCCTTTAAAGTGAAGCAGTTGCTCAATTGAACAACTTAAGTTGCCTCATTACAGACAACCTCTTTAAAGGGAAAGTGTCATCAAAAAATCACCTATTGTTTAAGTCACTTTTTTATTATTTTAAGAATTTTTGGTGATTTTTGAAATTTATTTATAATTTTTAATGTCTTGATCCATAGTAGAAAAAATCTTAAACTTCTGCAGTTCTCATACCAACCACTAGGCCTAATAATAGTCTGACACTTCCTGTTCTGTAGAGTAAACTTCTCAGCCATCATCTCATTATCATCACAGACAGGATTACACTGAGAGGAGACAACTATATATAGATAACACAGGATCCACCATTCACAATAGTCACAGCTCACCTCCTCCCCCTCCTTGTTCAGACAGGATTACACTGAGAGGAGATACCTATATATAGATAGCACAGGAGCCACCATTCACAATAGTCACAGCGCCCCTCCTCCCCTCCCTGTACAGGCAGGATTACACTGAGAGGAGACACCTATATATAGATAACACAGGATCCACCATTCACAATAATCACAGCTCACCTCCTCCCCTCCCTGCACAGACAGGACTACACTGAGAGGAGACACCTATATATAGATAACACAGGAGCCACCTTTCACAATAGTCGCAGCTCACCTCCTCCCCTCCTTGCACAGCCTGGATTACACTGAGAGGAGACACCTATATATAGATAACACAGGATCCACCATTCACAATAGTCACAGCTCCCCTCCTCCCCTCCCAAGTATGCCCACTAGCCCATACAGGGCTGCCCATACAGACTTATCTTTGTGCAACAACATCTTAAACCACTGGCAGTTCTTGTTCTCTTATATCGACACAACTAAAGCCACTGAAATGGCAAATAAACTGCAGAAGAGAACTTTTCCCTAACTCATTGTCTCAAGTTAAACGTTGCTGCATCTGCAGTTCAACAATCGGGTCCTCGTTCAATCAGACATGAACCAGCGTGAGCCGAGGTGGAGGCATCAGGGACCCAGCAGCCTCAGTATTACCAGCTGTAATCTTGCAATTCTCCATCATTTAAATTGCGGGGGCATAAATACATTAGAAGAATAACTCCCCCTTATGCGTTCACCTCCCACCTTGTGCCGAGGTTCTGCGCTCTCGCCTTTTATCGCGGTTTCCTGCTGGTTTCCTCTCTTCACACCCGTTAAGAAGTCATACTGTTTTCAGTATGGCAGATTTTTCAAAGTATGGGATCAATAAGGGAAACCGCCTTCATCGCCCCTGGGCTCGTCTCTCCGTCTCTTTTCACTTGGTTGAGTTTTTCTTGCAATGCTGCGAGCCGCGGGGACGGTTTACTGCAACGCTGCGATGCGTACCCGCTGCTACATAGAACATGATATAAAGGTGGGAGAGCGGTTCAGGCGCCGTCCCGTCTGCCATCGGGGCTTCCATTCTTCCATCACCGGGATAGAAAAATGGAAACGAACATTCCTGTTTAATTTCTCTTTGATTTCCATGCGGTTTTCAGCTCGCGGCTTCTCCATGTTCGTGTTGATTTCTTCAGCTTTCCGGATTTTTCCATGCAAACAATAGCGGAATCTGATTTTTCCATCCAAAAAAATGAAAGTCTGATGGTAAGTCGCCGTCCTTTTTGTGTATGTTGTTTGCAGTGGAGAACAGATGCGAACGGGAAGCTTCCCTCTCGTGTCTTTGTGAGGCGGAATGGATACATTTTTTTCTTTCTTGTGTTTCAGAAGGAAAGTAAAAAAAAAGTTCACACTAAAACAATGAATCCGATAAAAAGAATGGAAACGGCGGTGATGTTACGGATCCGTGTGGATCTAAGGGATCTGTCAGAAAAAGGAAACCGTGCTCTCCATTTGTTTCCACTTGGTGTTTGTTCACATGTAGCAGAAATGCTTAGAATTTTCTGCAAATCTGAAGCAAAATCAGCACAACTGGAGCGGTTTGTGACTCGGATTTAACAGTGGATCCCCCGCTGACTTCAGCCAATAATGGCGCTCCTCTCACAATGTCATCTGCCAACTGCTAGTGAGCGCTGCTGCCGCTGGTCAGCTGATACAGAAGTGGGCTGCCTGTCACCAGGGAAATGATGGCAGCACTAAGCGCCAGTTGGCAGGTGATGTTGTGCGCTGCGCTCTCGGGGCTGGCAGTGAGAGGAGCGCCATTATGGAGGATCCACAGCTGAATCCCAATCACAAACCGTGCCGATGGCGCAGATTCTGAAGTGGCTTTTAGTGGGGAAAGGCTGCGGATTTTGAGGTGGAGAATCATCAGTATTTCCGCTCCGTGTGAACGCTCCCTTCATATGTTTATGGAGTTTATGGAACTGACAGACCCCGTCGGTGCCGGCCCAGAACTCACAGACCCTGTCCGTGCCGGCAGGAGGTGACAGACCCCGTCTGTGCCGGCCGGAGGTGACAGACCCCATCCGTGCCGGCCGGAGGTGACAGACCCCGTCCGTGCCGGCCGGAGGTGACAGACCCCGTCCGTACTGGCCGGAGTTTAGGTCGCACACTGTGCAGAATTTTATTTGGTGCCCAACATCATAAGAAGGATATATACACTAAACTGATAGGCAGTCTGCCAGTATTTCCTGTGTGCAGAAAGTAGTAAGTTAGCAGTGTACCACACCATAACAGCTTGGTGAATTAATGCTGTACCAGGACCAAGCTCATTACAAACACAGCACCAGAACGAGGCTCAGTACATAAATATGGCACCAGAACTAAACTTAGTACATGAATACAGCACCAGAACCAAGAGCAACATAAATTCAACCCCAGAACAAAACTCAGTACTTATATACAGCACCAGAACAAATACAGTAGCAGAAATAAGCAACTGTGTTACGGGGCGCTAATAGGCTGACAGCGGCACATTGGAGCATCAGAGGGGAAGAGACAGAGCCAGGAAGTGGATGATTCATGTAGCCCCAGGAGATGCTGCTGCACAGAGGAAGATCTTCTGGCTGTGCGGACTGTAGGGGGGTGGTGATCGCCCAGCCTGCAGTACATCCGCTTGGTACCTCGCCCCCTACAAGCCAGTGGCAAGTGCCCTGTACAGCCGCACGGGAAGCACTTGCCTAAGGCTGGCCACAGAGCCTGTTATAATCAATGAGGTCCCCCTGGCACCATTAGTGTCTGGCATATTTCAGAACCAGGACCACCAATATGTTCCTTCTTCATATAACAGGAAACTTATAATAAACGGATCAATTATCAGCCAAAACATCACTCAAATGATGATTTCAGGAGCTAGCTGGGGAACCCTACAGAGTAGAGACGTTGCTCAGCAGTTACTTGTCTCTTTGTTTCAGTTCAGCTAGTGAGCAACCTCTCGCTCAGTGTGAACAGGCAGCGACTCAACTGTGTACAACTGCCTGTTCACAGTGATAAGAGGCGATGCCAGAAGAGACCCGGCGTTGCGCCTCCATTCACTGAACGACTATCACTCTTATATGAAAGCAAAAAACCAACTGATACCTTACAGAGGTCACAGCTGGCAACCTTCGAAATTACAAAATTATGAGAATCGCCCCTACTGGCTCCAGTTATTCCACATTTCTAGATAATTTTGCACTTAGTGGCGTCATGTTCAGGATAAGTCGAATTACAACTTTAAATGGGATTTTCCAGGCAAAAAAAATAAATAGAAATCTGGTCATTATGGTACAAAAGTGTAGTAAAAGTGATACTCGCCTCACCTGGTGCCTCACAGCTCCTGTTCCGATAGTGCTGGTCCTCCCACTAGTGTCTACTTACTGTTGCAGGAATGATATTCCGCCACAGACATGTGACCACTACAGCCAGTCACCAGATAAACCGGAGTTCTATGCAGCAGGTAATTGGCTGCAGGAGTCACATGTTGGGACGTCTTCCCTGCAGTAAGAAGTAGAGAGTAGTTAGTACTGGGCATCGTCAGAGCGGCGGCTGCAAGGGTGAGTACCGTCAGATGATCGGGTGAGTAGGACTTTTTGAAATATTTTGATACCACAAAGAGCAGATTTCATTACATGTTTCCACTGACCGCCCTTTTAAAAAGACACTCACCCAAATAATCAGTCAGTGGTTGCAGATCTGCCTTCTGGAATCCCTGTGCATCACCAGCTATAGCCCAAAAAGCTTTGTTCAGCCATATATATTGGCCACTGCAAATCTAGTATCAGATGCGGACTACTCCGATAAATGGCCGACCCCGTAGTACAGGCAGGGGTTGTGTCTCTCTGGTTCGCTGCTGTTCTCTCTCATGCATAGACGAGTCCCCATTCTACAACATCCAAGTACCCTAACAGATACTCCAGAAAGGGCTTGTATTAAAGTGACATCCCCATTAGGGTTTTTTTCCCCCCATCGGTGTGCAGCAGGTTGTTGGCTTGGCTGGGTTAGAGGCCTATGACACAAGCCAGCAGCCTACTGCACACCGATGGGGGCAAACACCCCCAAATAGTCTGTCTTTATTCTGGAGGAAACTCCGGCTTTGGCTCCTATCCCAGTCATTGCTACAAGGCTTGTTAGAAGGTCTGACATTGACTTGCAGCAGGGCTGCCCTCCAATAGGTGGCGCTCTAGAGGCATTGTTCCATCTTCCCATTTGCAAAGGAAACAATACAAGCTGCAAAGTAAAACTTGGATTATACCAGAACCAAGATTGTTCCCCCGTGGGGAGAGCACCATAAAGCTGTAGGGAGTCTCGTAGGCCATGCAATGCTTCCCAGGGGTAAAGCTATGCGAGTCAGTGATGGAGTAATCTAACCTGTGGAGCCTTTATTCCATCCGTCATTGGCAGAACCAGAGTAACAAAGCATCGAGATGGGATACAAGTGAATCATCAACATTCTGCTTAATTAACCTCCATGCCCCCTGGGCGCTTCCACCATCCCCAATATCCATGGAGTCAGTTCTTGGTCACAGCAGGAATGTAGCTGACTGGGTAGATAATAAAGGGGAGCGTAAAGGAAACCTCCAGCCATGACAGGTCCGACAGGAACGTCTCCAGATCCCCAGTGTCAGGCTGCAGCAATCATTTACTAAGGCTTTCTATATCCATTGTGCACATATATATATATATATATATATATAGTAGATGTAATGCAATTTTTAGGCTAATTTCGCACAGGCGAGTAAGATATCAAGCCATGAAACTCAACCCGCTATCGCTTCACATCACTTCAGGGAAGTAGCAGAGGGAAACCTCGCATCGCACTCGCACGCCGCGTGATGCTTTTCCGACACCATTGTAAACAATGGGTGAGGCGTTCCAAGGGAGCGCCCAAAGATAAGTCATGCCGCCATTTCTCTCCCACACCGCGATGCAGGGAAAAAAAAAACTCGCTCACGTATATGACCCCATTTAAAAGAATTTTCGTGCGAGATTTGTGCATCTCGCAACACACAAATCTCATGGGACTTCCTCGGCCGCGTGAAAAATGGCCTTATGGTAGAAATCACCTCAGTGCCAGAGTCCAGCCGCTCAGCAAACAGCTGATCAGTGAGGCTTCCATCTGTCCATTATTGATGTACCATCCTGAGGCCATTAACAGTTTATATCTGGACAACCCCTTTAAAGAGGCCTTCCAGTTTCGGGACAGGAGGGTGAGGGGTGTATTACCTGCAGTTGTCCTTTTCGGTTGCGTGTCTGATCCACCGATTCTGAGCCCATTTTCGACCATCTCACAACAATTTTTTAACCACTTAATGCACACTCTGCTCTCTGATTGGCCAGTGCTGATACTGTGAACAGCTCTGGCCAATCAGAGAGCAGGTACAGTGTATTGAAAGTCTAACACAGCCAATGCACTGCGGGGAAATCAGGTAGTCTGAAGATTGCATTGGCCACATTGGATATCTGAAAATGGGACCTGGAAACAGAGGGAGCGAAGAAAAAAACAACTGCAGTTAATAACCCCCAACCCTTCCGGTCCCAGAACAGGATTTTGTCTTGAAACTGAAGGGTCGCTTTAAGAAAGTCCCCAGAATAATCTGTCTTTACATTGTACATTAGGAGTTTGCTGACAGATTGTAAGTAATTAACTGTAAGTGAATGGTTCCCCCGGAGAGATCGTCGTCCCTCATTAATATTGCCAACCTTTGAATGCTGCAGAATGATTTCCCAGCAAGCTTTAAGACACTGACATATATCCATCCCGTGTAGAAACACGACCTCCCCGGGGAGCACGAAATAAGAAAACCCTCCGATCCCCGTCGGGGGATACTTCAGGGCTGCGTTTTCACTTAAAATCCTTAAATTGTTGCGCCGGAGACACATTTTTTAGCAGTTGTCGCCGACGTGGGAAAACGCGAAGGAATTATAAAGTTATCCGTAATTAACCTCCTTTCACTCCGGGGATCGTTTCTTTTTGTTTTCCAGGTTCCATGTTGCCAAATCATTTCTTTTTGTGGCTGGTTACCTTTGTTTAATTATTTACCCTGGTCTGACGGCCGATAAACGGCCCTGGAAGATGGAGTGTAATTAATTACACCCTCCCTCCGTCTGACACCACCAAGCCTCCTCTTCCTCTGGAGTTTCCTCTTTGATGTCTCGCTTTAACATCCATGAAGGGAATGTAAGATTCCACAAAGTGACTGTAAATGTCCAAAAATAACCTCCCTCAATGTAATTCGCAGAAGCGCGTCGCGGGCGCCGCCGTGAACTGGAGGCATCGAGAACTCTTCATTTAGATACTTTTGGATGAAGTTACTTGGACGGACTCTCATGTTGCTTTTACAGGCTCTTGTAATGAGTTCCCATATCCCCGCAGCTTCCTACAAGCTACTTAGGCAGATCGGCGGTTACTTTACAGGATCCCATCAGCTAGCGGGCGGCACCACCGGTAATGGTTGGTCCTGATGAAGGCCAGAAACATTCTCAATTATTCTAATCTGTTTTTATGTTCTGATTGTAGATCTTTCTATCCTATATTCCGCGCCCCTTTCATGAGGCAACGGAGAGCTGCCTCAGGCGGCGGTCCCCAGGACCCCGAGGGAGGGGGGGGGGGGGCAGCTAATCGCCACCCGGATAGCATTCCTTTTTTGCCAGCAATACGAATGGCCTGTAGAAAAACATTTCTAACTGCGAGCCGGCCAGGAAGCGACCTGACAAGCACTGAACTCTCTCCGTCTGCAGCTTCCTCCCGGCGGCCACTGTTGCTGTAGTTAGTCTGTGACCCCTGACCTCTCCCCGTGGCATTCGCTCTCCTGCATGCAGCACGCATGCAACCGATACCGGATGGAATAAGTCAGGTGACACAGAATGATTACAACAGTGACAGCCACCAGAGGGGAGATGTAGATGGACGGAGTGAGTTCAATGCTTACCGGGTTGCTGCCCGAGGTCCACTATGGGGTACACTG
Source organism: Eleutherodactylus coqui (assembly GCF_035609145.1). Lineage (NCBI taxonomy): Eukaryota > Metazoa > Chordata > Amphibia > Anura > Eleutherodactylidae > Eleutherodactylus > Eleutherodactylus coqui. Next base: position 107,897,382 of record NC_089848.1, read on the forward strand.
TTATTATTGGTGCCATTATGGGAGTCACAATTACTACTGGGGCCACAATGGTGAGTCACTATTACTACTGGGGCCACTAAATGGATTACTATTACTATTGGGGCCACTATGGGAGAGTCAGTACTACTACTAGGGCCACAGTGGGGGGGGGGGGGGTCACTGTTACTACTGGGGCCACTATGAAGGACACTATTACTACTGGGGCAGCAATGGGGCTTGGTATCAGTATTGAGATCCCTAATAGGCTACCAGTTACTATTGGGACCACTAGCAGGTTCACTAGTACTACTGAGACTATTAAAGGGGTCACTATTATGGCGACTAATGGGGGACACTATTACTACTGGGGCCATTAAGGGTGCCACTATTTGGGCCACTTTGCCTCTACCACTTCAGGGAATTCTTAATGGTTCAAATATGTGCTGGGTATCTTGCTTATTGGCATCTTCCACTCTAGCGATATTACATTCCCCCTGGAGATAGAGAGCAGCAACAAACGAAATGACCTCCAGGATTCTGCTTTGGGGGAAACCTGTTGATTGACCATTTTCCTTCGTTACTTCTAGTGTTTACAGAGGAGGGACCTCGAGGACATTAGCCACCATTAGCCCCTCTGTCCTGCTATATTAGCCACCATTAGCCCCTCCATCCTGCTATATTAGCCACCATTAGCCCCTCCATCCTGCTATATTAGCCACCATTAGCCCCTCCATCCTGCTATATTAGCCACCATTAGCCCCTCCATCCTGCTATATTAGCCACCATTAGCCCCTCCGTCCTGCTATAAAGCTGCCTTGTGACCTTCGTCTAACGGCCTTCTAATCTCATTCAAGTAGGATATTATAGCGGCTCTTGGAGAGAGAACTCTACCGTCCTACAGATCAGCGGCGATCCGGCCGGATATCTGACCCCCGGTTCTGGAAGTACTGCAGTGCGGCTAGTTGTCTTGCAGCGGTGCATTATCCCATGCGGGTCCAAGCTGCCCCTTTCCCATTCATGAAGCGTCAGCCATCGGCCAGTGATTGATTTACAGAAGGAGTCAACACTGGGAACAAACAAAAAAACAAAACCGGGTGCAAACAAGAAAGTTTCCATCAGCAGATGAGAGCGGCTCTTATCCTTCCAGCCATCAGCATGGGAAAAACAAACAGAGCGAAAACCCCAAAGTGTTTGCCAGGAAGCGCCGAGCCGGGAGTTAAACAAGGAGCGCAACAAAACTAAAGGGCCGCTACCATCCAGCATTGATCCCAGCCATGAATACCCGGCAATTTGCCTTTCTGCTCCTTTGTGTATTCACATATTCCCTGCACCCGCGCAGCATTTACATCTCGCCAAGTTCTCGGTACATTTGCAAGGTTGTACTTTTCTAACCACAATTAAATGATTATGACGGATAAATCACTCGGCGGAACCACTTAACGACAGCAAACAAACAAATAAAAAGGGACGCGCCAAATCAAGCCAAACAGAAGAGAATAAAAGGAAGCCTTTATATACAGGTAAATTACCGGGCTGGGTAGCAGAAATTCATTCACAAGTGACATTATAATACCGCCATCCGACACATCTCTTCATTACGGGTTATTCCAGAAGATATAACACGGGCTTTTTATGTAATATAGTGTTCGAAAATGACACCCTGCAGAACGCTTCAACACAAGCCTTCAATTTAGTGGATTGTGGTTAATGCGTAATATTTTATGTGGATATGATCAAGCCTACTGGGTTCTGTTTATCTATGTGCTGCAGGTTTTTCTATGAGGCCAAAGCGGTTGTAAACTATTGATGGCCTATCCTAAGGGTAAGTAATTCTAGCAGATGCCCTGTTTCTTGGCAGGAAGCAGACAACTCCATTCTTAATGCAGTGGCCAGGCTTGGTATTGCAGCAAAGCTGTCATTCATTTCAAGCCTGGCCACTGCAGTGGGAACGGAGCTGTCTGCTTTCTGCGGAAATTAGCTCAGTAAACAAGCACACTGGCCTGGCAGCTGATCCGCAGGGGGTCCGAGGCAAGGAATTCCTGCCAGTGCGCTCTTGATGACTTATCCTGAGGATAGGCCACCAATAGCGCACAACTGGAAAACCCCTTTAAGGGTGCATGAGACAAGGACAAAGGGGAGGTATAGAAGGTCCATCGGTCCATTAATATCATTGAGTGGTGGTAAGCTTGTGATAGTCTTGAGAGAGCAGTTTAGTGAGTGTGACTAGGGCCAGCGCCTAGGGAGGCTCCAATCAAGGGGCGGCTCCATGCCAAGTGATTATTTAATATGTAAGCTCACAACTGCACTGAAACCACATAAACTGGTACCTTTTGCCTTAAACCTCTTCTTTAGTAAACTGCACGGTGCTGGGCGCACGGACAGCAGTATATGAACCCTTCCACCCTAATGCCTTCGCCTTGGTTCCTCTATTATTTAGAGGTGCACTAGAGAGGATGGGACGGGGAGGATTATCCCGGAGACAGTCACAGCTGTCAATCAGCGCGCTGGAGCGGCTCCATGGGCAGAGAACAGAACATTTGAGCTTGAGGTTTTGCCTCCAGAGCTGCATGGAGGATTAATAATTGACTTTCACAGACCTGCTGATGATAGAACTGGCCAGAGAAGTAAGTGTACCCCCTCTCGCTGCATCCTACCTGGCACTGCCAGTGGTTTTGCATTGGCAAACTCCCTTTAATCTAAAGGCACCTGCCCTGGTTGTAGATTTTTTACTCCGCGGCACATCAGCAATGTATGAACATACTCCCCATACTAAACTAGATGGCAGTTGACATTCTTTGATGGCACGTTCACTCTTTATTGACCTCTCTTAAGGATATAGCAACCATATTGGAGAACGATACAGTTGAGCGAAAAAGAATGTGGTCATTGTATGTTGGCTGCATTCCTTACATGAGAGTTCACAGGGGCACGCAGGAGCCGTACATTAATCAGTTGTGTTTATAGAAGAAAACCTGGGATGCAAATAAGAGATGGTACAATGCCCCTGTAGCGCCACCTACTGGAAGGTGCCTTCTCTATCGGCCAATGTTCGACCTTCTAATAGGCCTTGCAACACGGCTAAGAATATAAGCAAAACCAGACTCCTCTCCAGAAGCAAAGGAGACCGATCTACAGAGACTGTTGGCTGTTTCAGCATTCCTGACCCTCACCAGGACACGGTAAGGTTCTGGTTGGCTGGGTGAGAGGCCATTAATGTGGGCCCTTGGGGTAATGTTTGTCCTTGTGGCAGCACCAAGCAGGCATGAAGAGACCCATAGGCCATGCAATGCTTCTCTGGGAAATTTGGCATGCAAATGAAAGATGCTCTGCAGCGCCACCTACTGGAAAGTAGCTTCCTTATAAATCAATATCCAACTTTCTAACAGGCCTTGCAACATGACTAAGGATAGAAGGCAAACAAGAGACTTCTTCAGAAGTAAAAGGCCCCCCATCTACAGACAGCTGTTTCGGGGTTCTTGCTTCTCATCAGCATACAGTAGGGTTTTGAGGGCTATGTTGAAGAGCATTGCATGGCCTATAAGTCTCCTCAGACCTACTTTGCGGTCTCCTCAAGAAGAAACCGTACCCTCTTGAGCCACATCACAGGCCTCTCACCCCGCCAACCAGAACCCTACTGGGCACTGATGAGTACCCTGAAACAGCCATCTGTAGATGGGGGGTCTCTTTCCTTCTGGAGGAGGCTCTGCTTTGGCTTATATCCTCCTTAGACATGTTGTATGACCAGGTTGAAGGTCAGACATTGATTATAGTGAGACTGCCTTCCAATAGGTGGCGGTACAGAGGCATTCTACCATCTCCTATTTGCATACTAAATTTCCAAGGCCAGACATGCATGGCCTACAAGTTTCCTTACACCTACTTAGAGCTCTTCCCAAGAAGCTGTACTCCTCCTGACCGACAGAAGGAAAGCAATGGTAGAGCTGGAAGAGCTTAGAGTCTCCTCTGCTCTACCTGTTGGTGCAGCCAAAGACCCAGTAAGCATCTGAGATGTCCTCCAGACCTGTCCATGTTATATCATAGGGCTCACCATGAATATATTTGACTTCTATCAATGCAAAGCGCCGGCACAAACGGCCCGGGTTAGAAGCAGATGTTTACACGCTTGTGTGCCGTCACACATGATTAATGGAAACCAAAAGGCTTTGGCTTAATTAAAATTGATTGCAATTTACAAGGAGTAATTTGTCACAACACCTCACAGATATCACACATGAGGTAAGCTGCGGGAACGGATCGCTGAGATGAATCCCGACGCTTCGCCGCACAGGCGAGGTTCTCGTTATTCATTCAATTTAAGGAATATTTTGGTTATTCTTTTTAGGAGTTTCTTTCTATCGGGCACAGATCCGAGGCAGGAAGCAGAATACAAGAAGCAGCTTCACTGGAACCTCATTGCTGAGCAGCTGCCAGCGGGTGTGAAGGGTGTAATATGGTTACACTGGTTTATATTTTGTACTGTGTCTTTAACTGGATGCGGGAGTGAGGTGATGAGGTATCTGTGAGGAACAAGAAGCCAAGCAGTTGGGCTGCTATGCCACATGAGGAGGGTCTGGGGATACTCCCCTGTCTGAGGGAACGATAACAGCCTTATGGGCACAAGTGACTCTGCATCACCTGCATGAAGGACGGAACGGGGATCTCCATCCAGAGACTGTCTACCTCACGCTTCACTCTATATACCCAATGGTATGGACCACATAGGCTATCTGCACCATCTTGGATCATAAGCCCAGAAGTGGGCTATTTCTTGGACTGTTAAGTATTGGTCCCGACAAACCAGATTTTCTGAGGACATTTCTCCTGGCCAATGGGCACCTAATATACAGTCTGCAAGTTGCAAAGAAATACAGCCGCTGCCTTTGGGTCCCCACTTTGTTGATGGCCCAATTTACAGCCAGAGTACACCCTGAGACCTGAGCCCCTTTGGCTTAACCTTGAGCACAAAGGCTGGTTAGTCCCTTCACCTACTTATGTCGACCAGGAGACAATGGTGACCTTAAAAGATTTCTGCCGAGCACTCCCGGAGCCGGTCCTCCATTGTAAGTCCACACACCGGAGATTCCCCGACGCCTGACACCGGCCACACTAAGGCCTTAAACAGCCTGCGAAGCGCTGGCATAGGTGGGAGAGGAAAGCTGGGTGTGCGCTGTACTTCTAAGAGGTGGGCTGAGTGTGCGCTCCCTATGGGTCCGGGCAGTGCTAGGAGGATCGGTGTAGCGCCATCACAGGACACTGGCAGCCATCACACATGATAAGGCTAAGAAGGTAGGAAGAATCCTGAAGATCTTCATCGCTAATTAAGGCTTTGAAGAGTCATCGACCGACCCTAAAAACAGGGCACGCGGCTGTCCCGTCTGTCCGCGATCGAACCTTACAGCTTTGTGCAACCGTCTAGAAGAAAAGAACCTTCCGCCGAACAAACATCCGCCATATTAGCTCGTCGCACCTTGTTGCTGTACCTGTCAGCTTCTCTCCCGCTCGCCGCTCATTCCTAAATCTGTGTTAATTCGCGAGCCGCGGGTGTAATTGCCTAGAAATAATATCTGTCATAACTCCGGCAGCCAAGTGCACGAAGGATTCAAGATGAACTCAGAAGTCGGAAGCGACGATCTTCAATGGCTTTCCAGCAGATAAAACACGGTCCGGCTAAGTGCGAGACGCCCGCGTCCTCGACATCAAATACGACGACTTCTCTCTTTGCCTTCATCGGATTCTGTGTTTGCTGCTGCGGAATGTGAGAATTACACCGCGCTAAATTCAGCATAGAAGCGGTCCGCCTGACGCGGCGCTGCGGATAAGAGTCACGCAATGAAGCAAGATGGAAGCCAGGCTGATGGGCGGCTATATATAAAGCGCATGACGCCGGTGGAAGAATTCGCCTGGAATGAGATAGCTGTCATATCTTAACTGTCTTAACTCTTTGCTCAAACATATTTCTGTCTCCAGATATTGCGCTTATTTATTAGGACTGTCAGCTGATCTGCCAAGGAAAGAAACGCTGATGTAGTTTATGGAGCCGTTACTGTTGTGCGGGAATTAACCCACGGTATGCTGGAAGGGATCTGCTTCATCTCATGGAATTCTTACACCTCCCAACAAATCCCCATATTGCAAAACAAGAAGTACGACGGCTGAAGCTTCATTATCCAAGGAGGTTTCTAACTCTGCTGTGGATGGAAACAACTAATCACTGAAAGGGGTCGGAGGAGGATGTCAGGAATCGTTCTGACCAACAGGCTGCACAGTCAGCTGAATACAACGCTGGAGCTCCAACTGTGTCTGAACACACAACTCGTTGTTCCTTAGCATTCAGCTGATTTCTGCAGGAAGCAGACAGCTCCGTTCTTACTGCAGTGTCTAGGTTTGGTATTGCAGGCATTGATGTCAATGGGAACGTGGCCTGCAATACCAAACTTGGCCACTGCAGTAAGAATGGAGCTGTCTGCTTCCTGCAGAAATTAGCTCAGTGCACAAGCCCAAAGAACAGCTGATTGTCGGGGGTCCCTGGCAATAGACTATTTAAGACATATCCTGAGGATAGGCCATCAGCAACTGGACAACCCTTTTAAATATCATCAGAGATATTGTGAATTATAAGTACACATGGTATATGGAAAGTAAATAGGTCCCTGTGGCCAGGATTCAGTCAGTGCTGCTGCAGCGGAACGGGGTTGATTCTGCAGCGTGTGCACGGCTTCCTGCAGGCCCAATTAGGACGTATGCGGCAGTTGCAGCAATGTTGGAACAAGTCAGCTATGTGCGGCTACATCCTCGGTCCCAGCTTTCTTTGGCCCGGCTCCACCCTGGCACTGACAAGATAACTGTTCCAAACTGTTCTGACTCTATGAGGGGTGCAAGGGGGATGGGGGAACAAAAGAAACACATTGTTGGAGTCAGCGAGGCCACAAAGTTGTGCAACTGACCCCCCTGACACGCTGACACGGCAGGTCCTACGCGGCGCACACAGAGCCCCTATAGACCTCGCGCCTCCTGCCAGCTTCCATAATGCATATGTCTGTAGCTCCCTGGATGATGGCATCTGACCCGGCGGTAACATCATTCTTCCTCAGCAGTGTTTGTCACAAGACATTGTCAATGGTCACACTGATACAGGAAGCAGGACGCGAATTCTAGATGCCGAGCGCAATCAGACGCCATCACGTTCATCGCTCCGATAAATATCACTATTATTGGGCATTAATGTATGTATGACAAGTAGTGAGCGCAGCGAGGAACGCAGCGCCATAACTCCCTGCCCTACTGAGCTCTCACGCAAGACCGTCGAGCCATAAATCGCCAGCAGGGAGGAAAATGCATCCATTGTAGATGTGTCGGTTCACAGACAGGTCATGCTAGCCGGATCTGTAGGTCCTCCGATGACCAGTCACATGGTGGGATCTACTGTATGTATGCACGGATGAAGGAGGGCCGAGGGCTCATGGGGTCAGACGTCGTCCCAACTGACTCGCTTACTTCTCTGGCTCATACAGACTGTTTAGGCTGCCGATTCTCAGCTGACTCGAATGTCTCTGATAAGCGGTGACCGCTCACGGGTGTTCTGTGGTCTGTCCGTGTCGGATGTTACCAACGACTGCTTAAACTCTAGTGGTATTTCATAGGCTTCTCACCAGTCAAGCCGGCAACCTGCTGCTCATGGACGGGGTGATATTACCCCGAAACTGTCTGTCCGGGATCGGTGATCTGTCCCTTCTGGGGAAGACTCTGGCTTTGCCTCACTGTTACAAGGCTTGTTAAAAGGTCTGATGTTGACTTGCAGGAATGCCGCCGTCTAACAGGTGTCGCTGTAGAGGCATTGCTCATAGAATCATGGACTGGTAGAGTTGGAAGAGTCCTCCGAGTCATCAGCTCCAACCGCCTGCTCAGTGCAGGATTCACTAAATCATCCCAGACAGATGTCTGTCCAGCCTCTGTAGACTTCAATTGCAGGAGAACTCACCACCTCCTGTGGCAACCTGTTCCACTCATTAATCCTCCTCACTGTAAGAAAGTTTTTTCTAATATCTAATTTGATGCTTTATCTTCCCATTTGCGCAGTTCTGTCCGTAATATGTAGCCGGGGTCCGGGCTTCCCACAAAGATTCTAAAGTGTGCTCAAGTGATGTCATTATTGTCATTGTCCCAGAAATTGTATAAGTGTGGAGGAAGCTCTCCTACTCTCCCTCCACCGCAGTGACGGTGGCTCTGATGGCGGCGCCAAGCCCTGCCCACTGAGAGCTGAGCTGCCAGGATAGAGAGGCGTGCAGGCACTGCAGATTTAAGCCCTGCCCACTGACAGCTGAGTTGCCACGGGAGAGAGGAGTGCAGGCACTGCAGATGTAAGCCCTGCCCACTGACAGCTGAGCTGCCAGGATAGAGAGGAGAGCAGGTGCTGCAGATGTAAGCCCTGCCCACTGACAGCTGAGCTGCCAGGATAGAGAGGTGTGCAGGCGCTGCAGATGTAAGCCCTGCCCACTGACAGCTGAGTTGCCACGGGAGAGAGGAGTGCAGGCGCTGCAGATGTAAGCCCTGCCCACTGACAGCTGAGCTGCCAGGATAGAGGGGAGTGCAGGCGCTGCAGATGTAAGCCCTGCCCACTGACAGCTGAGCTGCCAGGATAGAGAGGTGTGCAGGCGCTGCAGATGTAAGCCCTGCCCACTGACAGCTGAGTTGCCACGGGAGAGAGGAGTGCAGGCGCTGCAGATGTAAGCCCTGCCCACTGACAGCTGAGCTGCCAGGACAGAGGGGAGTGCAGGCGCTGCAGATGTAAGCCCTGCCCACTGACAGCTGAGCTGCTAGGAGAGGAGTGCGGGCGCTGCAGATGTAAGCCCTGCCCACTGACAGCTGAGCTGCCACGGGAGAGAGGAGTGCAGCGCTGCAGATTTAAGCCCAGCCCACCGGCTTATGGTGAGGCCAGGAAAAGGGACTGACAGCACTGTAAAGCACTGAAGAGAGGAGGCTTTGTCTCCTTGCTGATGTCAGCGGTGACACGGCAAGCACGTCACCGCCACGAAGAACAGCTGCAGTTATGAGGTCCACATGTTGGGGTTCGGGACTGTGCTGGTATTTGCAGCGCTCCAGTACTGCAGTCCCTGTCAGCATAGTGTATGCCCCAGCAAATCTGGTCTATATAAGGGGGTGGTCTGCTCACAGAGATGGTCTTTTGGAGGGGTTTCACCGTACGAGTTACGTTAATGGCACATGTTTACAGATTTTGCTTTTGGGGTCCGGGAGCGGCACTTCTGATGAGAGACAATGATACAGGCTGAATGGGCAATGTATATAGTGTGAAGACATAGAAATGGTGCGCCGCGGTCGTTCCATTAATAGCGTCTCATGAGCTTATTGGTCTACATAGTAAAACCCAATGTCCTCTGCGCCCCCCATGATGAGACCCATAAGGGTCCCGGATGATATCTGACTTCATCTATTATATGGAAGAGCTATTATTGCAGGGCTGCTAGAAAGAAACCCACTACATCACCCCCCCCCCCCCTCCCCGGCAGCCTCTACAGTGATTAACCCTTACACCCCCCCCCCCCAGCTCCTTCAATGATTAACCCTTTCTTCCCCCCAGCTCCTACAATGATTACTCCTGGAATATCTGAGCAGTCACATTCCTCCTGTATATCTCCTTTGGCTTCATGGACAACATCACCTTATCAGTCTTTGGGGGAAAAACTGACAACTGCACAGGAGCAAAAAAGCTGCCGTCCACTTTGTGGGCCGTGGGATAATAAAAGGCGGTTATCTTGCGGGTGACATCACTTTGTACATTGTTTGCTTAGTGTCAGTGATAGTGATGAAAGTTTTCTTTAGATTAGCTCGTTACCGCCAGCTGTTTGCTCACATGAAGGCCGTGAATTTCTCGAATCCCCTGTGAGAAGGCGGCAATGGTGGACGAGTCCAAAGCTGAAGTAGGCGTCCATTGACTGGGGTCACTCATGGCCGGGGGCCAACTGTCTGAGGACTTCGTTACAGTTAATCATTGCATTCTTGTAACAACATTCCGTAAATTAAATATCCCAAAAAGTGAAAAGAAACTTTGTATCTGTCTCACTTGTCTCAGCTGGGAGAGTTGGGATAACTGATTCTATGGGCATTCACACCTCCCAACGGTCCCCAAACCAGGGGGCTGTTGTGGATGTCGGGGGTGACCCCCTGACCCAGGAGGCATGCCTGAGGTCTCAAGGACAAGTATACCTGCAGGACCCAGATATTGCGGTGCAGTAGGGAGTCCTCAGCTCCATGCCCACCATTCATCCACACAGTAAGGTCATCCTATCTGCGGAGACGGGGAAAGGCGGCTATTTATGTTGTTATTTTAAGGGGCACTTTTTCTGTGATGGGGGCATCGCTAGCAGCTTCATGGGGCACTACAGGGGCATTTCTGTTGTTGATGGCATCATACTTTGGTGGGAATATCACTAGAGGAACTTTTACTACATGCAGGCACTAAGAGGGAATCTCTGCTTTGTGGGGACATCATAGTGCGGTGGGGTCAATAAGGGGGGCATTACTACTAGGAGGAGGTACTAAGGGGTAGGGTATCACTGAGGGCACATTTTCTGCATGAAGGCACTAAAGAGGAATCTTTGCTGGTGGACATGATACTCTCTCTGGTGATGGCACTGAAGGGGGCATCACTACTGTAAGAGGGCACCCAGGGGGCATCCTTACTGTATGGATACCCTATTACTGTCTGCTGCCCAAAGAGGGCACAATTAAAGTATGAGTTTCACAAAGGGGCACTACTATTATGGGGAGCACCAAGGGGGCTGGCTGTGGTCAGAGGTTGATACCTCACACAGGAATTGTCCCTCTTTTCATCCTTTGAACATTGGGATTTCTTGGCTAATTGACTGAAGGTCATACCGTTCTCTACACGGTGCGGATACCGAGCGCTCCAAGAGATGACAGCGCTGCGGGATTTGGGGCGGCGCCTGCCTTCAGTGTGCCGTATCATTTTTAATGTATATATATATATATATATATATATATATATATACACATCCCCTAGCACTATAGGGCGGAGCCACAGGAAGAGTAAGGGCTGCAAGCAGCAACTCCGGATGACAGCAGATTTGGCGGTTCGAGGACGGGGTGCAGCTTGAACCCAAATAGTGGATTAATGTTTAACTTGCTGAGCGTGCGTTCACACGGTTGAGTGCGAAATTAGTCTGAGAAACTCGGACCGATATCGCACTCTCGAACCTGCGATTTCTGAGGCGAGCGCGGGGCACTTTGTGAGAAAAATACGTTGCGTCTCTGCGACTTGCGTCCTCCACTGCGGATGTTACAACAGAAAAATAGAAAAAATGCTTCTACATGCGATGTGATTTTTGCTGTAAATAATGGCAGATTCCGGAACAGAAGGGCGCACGGCGATTTATCAATCTCAGACTATCGGCCCAAGGAAAAATCTTTCACGTGAATAAAAACATGAAGGGCTCACACCCACGTGCGCTTTTTTAATGTTAAAAATGCAAGTTTCTGCTTTGCAATTTTTGCGCGATGCGTTTTTAACATTAGAAAGTCCCATTGACAATCGCGTTAAAAAAACGCAGCGATATCGCAGCGTTCACAAAACGCACGTGGGTAAGAGCCCTGAAAGCGTATCACATTCATTTAGATATTGCGCGTGAAGGTCATCTGTGTGAAAGCACCCTCCGAGCGCGCCCATTAAGCCCCAAAAAATCAGACCAATTATTTCGTGACTTTTCTGCGCGATTTTCAGACATTTTGCATCTGATATTTACGCACATAAAAAAGGCACGATGGGCCAAAAGATTTCATTAAAGGTTCTGCCTCCTTTTTTATGGTCACCAAGGTCACATGCGATAGAAATGGATCGCAATCGCATTAAACAAGTGCACTCCGTTTTTTTTAATGCTACATTAAGCTTTAATGGGTGATTTATGTCTGACAATCGCACCAAAACAGGACACACCGTAAATAAGCCCCCCGTGCTTCCAGCCTCCCGAAGTCATGTCTTCTATTATAAAATGTTTGTGCAACTATACCCTCAGGACGATATTCCGCCCGGTTGAAGGCCGACGTGAGCGGGCACCTTCCCGGAGCGCAACTCCTATCAGCGTCAGCCACTTAGAAGGGGGCTACAAAGCTAGGACCCCCTTCCCCGAGGCCGGCCAGGAATAAACACACCAGCCCTCATCACTGCGAGTCCTTTATGAGCCACGTATGTATCGTACGGCTGGATAACCGCACGGCGGATGACGTTCTCCCGGAAGAAACATTGGGAACTAATTAAACAACCAGTAAAGAGCTGGATGGAATTTCCAACAGTACCGAGAACCACATGCGCCCGATCCGCGCAAGTTTCCGAGAGACACGCCGTCCTCCAGCCTGTTTACGAGTTGTATACGATCTGCCCCTGCTACACAACAATGAGCATCTCATTTCTGTATGGTTACACCCTTCATCCTCCATCCTCATCAATGACATCGCTGCCAGGAGCCTTCAGAAGAAATTCTCCTTCTATCTAGTGCAGGACATTAATTCGCGGTTTGCGCGATTCAGTCTGAGCCGGATCAATGGATACAGGTGGCTGCCAGACTGAAGCATTTCCTGAGCCAAGACAACTATGTGTTGAGGAAACGGCATTTTATTACTAGACTGAAGTTGAGAAGCAACGGACGCTTATGGGCCGAAACGCAAATGTAGCAGAGCTGCGGGGCATTCAGTCGTCTCCAGTTTTGCTCCATTCAGATGAATGCTGCTATACCAGACGCAAGTCACAGACAAGAGTGGCGCTGATTCTAGAGGAGAGCCGCCATGTTGGGCCACTCTTTAGCTTCTAACTCTGGTAATAAGTGTTCATTAGATGACAGGTAAACCCGTTGATTTCGGCAGGACAGGAAGGACACCCCAAATCAAGGAAGGAAAGGAAAGACATGGCGCTGCTGGAGACCGGGAGTCGAGGAGTGGATATAATGATGGTTTATTGGCAACGCGTTTCAGTCCTAGAGTAGCAGATTCTTCAGGCATTACTGGTAACTGGCCATGAAACGCGCCGCTAATAAAGCACCATTATATGGACTCCGCGACTCCCTATCTTTAGCGCCAAGTCTCCCCTTTCTTTGCTTCATTTGACTTGAGATGGAGGCGTTTCTTACTCTTCCCGACGGAGGTGCCAACAGCTGTTTTTTGCATTTCAGTGTGCTGTGCTTCTGCATTATGTTGCTGGTCTTGTCGAAGTGTCCATTACATGGAGACTCCTTCTTGCTATAGGACAGACATTCCGACTCTCCACCAATGGCAGATATTAGAGAAGAGAGGGATTGGGCTGAAGGATTTCAATATGTCCAATCCCTTTGTTCTCAGTAGAGATAAGCCGCTGCCAGAGGTGTTTGACTATGATTTATACACTACCCCGATTCAGAACACATGCACACTAAGCCAAACTGAGCGTATGGTGGAGGTTGGTACATTCAATAGCTGTTGGCTGAACGCTTGTTCTGTTGACAGCTACTGGATACGCAGGGCCAGTCTGAGGGCCCATTCAGAGATATTTGGCCTGCATGCTGTCCTTGTGTTCCACAGATGGCCCTGTTAGCCCATAAGGGCCATTCAACGTTCATTGTGAAAAAAATTCCTTTGTGCCTTATTGTCATTCATGTTCAAGGACATAAATAGGACAAACAATCTGCGGATCCATGAATATCAGACGGCACACGGCCGGTGTCCAAGTACTGTCCAACGTGAGTTGCGCCTGAGAACTTGCATTCACGTGTCTAAATATGGCCTTAGGTTTTTAGAAAAAACACATTTTCTTAGACCTGCGTTTAACATGTCGCTCTAAGTAACGACGGCACGGAATGAAGTGCGACAACTGCATTAAAAGGCTAAAATGTCTTATTTCATTTGCACATCTTTGGACTGTCCGAGCGCCTCAGTATGACATCTACGCCGGGTATAATCTGACAAAGACTTCAACTATAACTTATACCATAAACTATAGTAACTCAGATGGGCTGTGGAGGCCACGCCCCCTACTACTAAGCCCCGCCCATTCTGCTAAGCCCTGCCTGCCCTACTAAGCCCTTCCCCCCATACTAAGCCCAACCCCCTCATGCTAAGCCCACTCCTTTCTGCTAAGCCCTTCCCCGCATGCTAAGCCCAGCTCCCTCCTGCTAAGCCCTTCCCCCCATGCTAAGCCCAGCCCCCTCATGCTAAGCCCCACCCCTTCTTGCTAAGCCCTGCCCCCTCTTCAAAAGTTTTGAGGAAAGTCACTCATTTTGGCACACAAGTTGGCGTTCTCCTAAATGTGCAGCTTTTCTATATCAGAAACCTGCTGGCACCAACTATTTACAAATTCTTCCCCATCCACAGGATTTTCACAAGATGGGGGATAACTTGCTGATCGATGGGGTTCTCACTGCTGAGATCCTCACTGATTTTCAGTATAGGGGTCCCGCGTTCCCCGTTCTCCTTGCAGCAGATCAGCTATGAAGGAAGGCAGAAGACTGACACAACCGACATTTTATGGGTTCCATTTATGTCGTATTACTATGTAACAACAAATAACCGACTTCTTAGATTACATTACGGAGATGTATAACAAGAGCGCAGCACCTCGTCAGATAGTCACTCCCAATGCAGTCCGTGTTTGTTCCAGTGACGGCGGCAGATTTATTACACCTGCGAGCTGCCTTCAAGGTAATGAAATCAGACACAACAAGACACCCGACCAGATCAATATACACAATGTATGGGATGATCCTGCTTCACGTGGAATACTGATCTACAACATTGGCGCGGCCCTGATCTATGTGCTCTGTGTATAGACATGGCCTGATCACTACACGTGTCTGCAAGCGCTGCTGTATGAAGAGACCAAAACCAAAGTAGCACATTCAATAAAAAGTCATCCGCAGTGAAATCTAGAAGGGCCAAGACGAGGGGCGTAGATACAAGGGGGGCAGTTGATGCCTATAGGCAGGCGCCCTATTACTGATTGTGCATGAAGGCTCCTCGGAGTGAAACGTCTGCAACAGGCATCAGAATGGATGGCAACATAATAACTACAACACAATTCCAAAAAAGGTAGGCTGCTGTGTAAACTGTAAATAAATGTAAAGAAAGACTGAATGCACTGATTTGGAAATCTCATCTAACCATATTTTATTCCTGGTAGAGCAGAACATATCAGAGGGGGAGGGGAGACAGGGTATCATTTAATTAAAATGAAAATGAACTCGTTTAGAAATTGATGGCAGCCACACATCTCACTAAAGTTGGGCCAAGAGAGGCCGAGTCTCTCAGAAGCAGAGATGGTCAGAGGTTCACCAATCTGGGAAAAACTGTATTAAAATTGTGGGACAATTTCAGAAAAATGTTTCTCAATGTAAAACTGTGAAAACTTTGACTAGCCACCATCTACAGTACATAATATCATCAAAAGATTCAGAGAATCTGGAGAAATTTATGTGCACAAGGGACAAGGCCGACGATCAGAATTGGATGCTGGAGATCTTCGGGCCTTCCAGCAGCGCTGCATTAATAACAGGCATGATTCTGTAACGCCAATCACTGCAGGGCTCAGGAATACTTCCAGAAATCATTGTCTGTGAACGCAGTTCGCCGTACATTCTACAAATGCAAATTATAGCTGTATCCTGCAAAGAAGAAGCCATACAACACAATCCAGAAACGTCAGCGTCTTCTCTGGGCCAAAACTCATTTACAATGGACCAAGGCAAAATGTAGAACTGTTCTGTGCTTGGATGAATCAAAATTTGAAGTTCTTCTTGGAAACCACTGAGCCGTGTCCTGCAGGCTCAAGAGGAGAGGAACCATCCAGCTTGTTACCAGCGCACAGTCCTGCATCTCTGGTGGTATGGGGTGGCATTAATGCCTATGACAGTGGCAGCTTACACATCCTGACGGGCACTAACAGTGCTGAGACATATGTAGAGGTTGTAGAACAGGACGATGCTAAACCACATCCTGCATCCATCACAACAGCTTCACAGAAGAAGAGTCCGGGGTGAACCGGCCACCTGCAGTCCGGACCTTCCACCACATACTACATCACAACAGCGTGGCTTCACAGGAGAAGTGTCCGGGGTGAACCAGCCGCCTGCAGTCCAGACCTTCCACCACATACTACATCACAACAGCATGGCTTCACAGGAGAAGTGTCCGGGGTGAACCAGCCGCATGCAGTCCAGACCTTCAACCACATACTACATCTCAACATCATGGCTTCACAGAAGAAGAGTCCGGGGTGAACCAGCCGCCTGCAGTCCAGACCTTCCACCACATACTACATCACAACATCATGGCTTCACAGGAGAAGAGTCCGGGGTGAACCAGCCACCTGCAGTCCAGACCTTCAACCACATACTACATCTCAACATCATGGCTTCACAGAAGAAGAGTCCGGGGTGAACCAGCCGCCTGCAGTCTGGACATTTCACCAAGAGAAAACATTGGTCGCATTATAAAACAAACTATCCACCAAGGACACCCAAGGACTGTGGAGCCACTGGAATCCTACATCAGGCAAGAATGGGATAACATTCTACCCCAAAACTCCAGCAATTGGTCTCCTCACCTCACTTCCCAGTAGAGGGGATGCTACACAACGGTAGACACGGTCCCGACCAACTATTGTGAGACGTGTCGCTGCCATCAATCTCTAAATCAGTTAATTATTTTAAATGAAATAAAACAATGCCCCCCCCCCCCCTCTGATATGTTCTGTTCTACTGGGAATAAAATATGATTAGATGAGATCTACAGATCATTACATTCTGTTTTTCTTTACACTACCTAAATCGATTTACCAAATCCGCGTGGGTGTCCCGCACGTGTGATCCGCGCCCATAGGTATGCATTGGACACCCGCAGGTAAGTAAATACCTGCGGATGTCATTTTCATTTTTCCCTGCCGTGGGATCGCACATGTGGGAAATCCCCCGCAGCATGCTCCATTTTCTGCAGGTTTCCCGCACGGACGGCTCCTGCAGCCTTCCATTGAAGCCTATGGAAGCTGTCTGGATCCGCGGTACACCCGTAGCTGAATTTCTGCTCTGCCGCGGAGCGTGGGAGAGCAGTACTTTTAAAAAAGGGTGCACGGTGCATGCACACGGCACGCTTCTGGCGTGCCGAGCACATCCATTGGGCAGAAAAAAGAAGATGCGTCCGCGACGGACGGGAACCCGCAGCATCCAGACAGGTAAGTAAAATCTATTTTCAGGCCTAATGTCCGCAGGAAAGGAGGGACCCGCTGCGGGATTCTGCATGGAGAATCCGTGCGGGCCCGAATTTCCCAGTGGACATGAGGTCTTAAACATGAAGCAGAAATAGCACAATCAATTCGTCCTGCAGGCCGGTATGATTATCTTACAATGTCAGAATTTTTTTTTAATGTTTTTCCACTTTTGCACAATAAAACCATTTTTTGGAAATTATAATTTTTTTTTACATTGTTTCATTCAAAGTCCCGTAACTTTTTTTTGCCGTGGACGGAGCTCTGTGAGGGCTTGCTTTTTGCATGATGAGCTGTCATTTTTATTGGTGCCATTTTGGGGTACATACAGCTTTTTAAAAATCTCTTTATTGCATTTTTTGGAAGACAAAATAAAAAAAATAAGCATTCTGCCTCCGTTTTTAGGGGTTTGTTTTACGGTTCTTGCTGTGCAGGATAAATAGTGCATTCAATGTATTATACTGGTCAGATACAATGATACCAAATTTTTTTTTTTTCAATTTTATACAAAGAGGGGAAAGTGTGCAAAAAGGGTTTTTGTTTTTTTGTGTGTTTTTATCTACACTGTTTTTTTTTTTAAATTTGTATGTCCCTGTAGGGAACTTGAACCAGAAAAGCTTTCATCCCTATGATAATGCATTGCAATACTTCTCTACTGCACTGCATTATCACTGACAATAGCGATCACAGGCTATGGTAGGCGTCCAGTTGCCACGGCAACCCATCAGCCGTCCATACGTACATAGCGGAGAACCGATGACATCACAGAGGGGATGCGCTCCCTCTGTAAAACCTTTACATGTGTGCCATTCTCACCAATCCGCACTCTTGCCGCAGGAGGTCAGCTTTTAGTCACAGCTGGCTCCGACTGCGGGAGTGCTGTGGGGTAGAAGTATGTCGGTCACCTTAATATACTTCTATATGTGCGACAATATAAGCATTCCATCTGTGCATTTACTTTCCTCCAAACTTGCTCTGATCTGGAGATATAGCTGCAGATATAGTTTATGTGCCATATGCTAATTAGCAGCAGATCATGTGATGGGCGGGCTATCTTTGTGGGTGGTCCACTGCCTCTTCTTGCGGAGTGACTCCTCCGGCTCCGCCCACTGGAAGCGTCACACTTTCCACTTGCAATGTACTTGCGCCTCACCGAGCGAGCGTACGCATGCACCCTCATTGGGCCACACTGATGTCACACGCATGCGCCGTCATCAAAGCAGCACAGGGACATGACGTCTCCAGGGGGCAGAAGGTAGCACTTAGCAAGAAAGGGGGTAGATTTTACTTGTAGAGGCTGCGGTGGGGTACCGCTAATTAGCATATGGAGCGCAAACTATTTTTGCAGCAATTTCTCCAGATCAGAGCAAGTTTGGAAGAAAATAAAGATACAGAATACAGATGGATTCCTCATGCTGTCATATATATAAAAATATAGTATTTTAAGGTGACGGAGTTCCTTTAAAACATTTCCCAACCCCCTTGTTTTTGAGCAACTCAGTTCTTGTAGGAGGGCAGAACCAAATATTGCTGCACCCATCTCCGCATGGCCCACAGCAGCCACCTGGTCTGCCTATATACATGGCCCACAGCAGCCACCTGGTCTGCCTATATACATAGAGCTCACACTAAGCAGCTCATCTTCTACATAACCTTCCAGTAGGGGCATAACTATAGAGGATGCAGGGGATGCGGTTGCATCCGGGCCCAGGAGCCTTAGGGGGGCCATAAGGCCTCTCTTCTCCAAATAAGGAGGCCAGTACTATGAGTAAAGCATTATAGTTGAGGGCCCTGTTACAGGTTTTGCATCGGGGCCCGGAAGCTTCAAGTTACGCCTCTGCCTTCCAGAAAGGTTCTATGTAACACAGTGCAACAATGAAACAAAGTCTCCATAAACACTAAACATGTGCGAGCTGCTGCAACAATCAGACACTGTAGCAAAGCACATAGTCTCCAAATCATGGGGGTACTTTTTGTTTCATGTGACCATGAAGGCCTCATTCAGACGAGTGCTTTCTTGTGGGTACCAGCGACCATGTAAAGCAACGGATTCCAATATATTCTCATATATGGGCGATTTTTAGTTGCGAGAAAAAATTGCGACTGAAAATCGCCAAATTGCCGGTGCATTTCAGTCGCGATTTTTCCTCGCAGCATCAAAAGATAAGCCATGACCTATCTTTTGACGAAAATCGCAGAAAAAAAATGCGAGGGGAGGGAGTTTACCTGCGGCCGGCGCTTGTTAAAGAAGACAGCTGGCTCTTTTGAGCTATTTAAGCTAAATAGAGCCATTCTGCCGACCGCCGCTGCAGTGTCCTTTTCACTCGATATGGCCATGTGAATGGACAAGAAAACGCTAATTCCTTTTGGAATTAGATCGTGGCAATGCAATGTTGCCACTATTTTTTAACGCGATGCGACCTGCGTGAATGCGCGTCTCTCGTGTGAAAGAGGCCTAAGGCTGTCATCGCTTGAAATGCGCAGATAAATGAGAGGAAAAGCAGGTGATATGTAACAGGTAGTAGGAGATTACGAAAGAAATAATTTCACATAATCAAATCATTAGATATGATCAATAGATGACAGTGATATTTTCCAAGTGACACAGTGACTGTTCTCTCCATCCACCAGCAGATGGCGCCCAAGACTATACAGAGACTCCACTTACTTGCATTCTCTGTCTTCTAAGTCAAAGTGAGGGTTGAAGTTGATGAGGATCCTCTGGTCCCGTTTGGGGGACTTTATCTTTAATATCCATTCACATTTTTGGGATGGGGTATATGAATTTGGATATCCAGGGGAGACGACATAACCGGGTTCTTCGATCAGTATAGTATCACCACATTTATCTGCTGCATTGAAAAGAAAGAAGCACAAATCAGAATATTATCACCTTGGGAGTCACTGATAGGTCCATATAATTGGATCTCTAATTGCATTTTATTTTTCCAGCTCCATTTTTTTTGTACTTGTCTGGGGAAAAATTATTTAAATGTTAATGCAGTAAAATGTCAACTAAATAGCAGCAGGCCTTCTCCAGTTTGATGGGAGCGATTCTTGGTTTAATTGGAACCTGTGATGTAAATTAACAGACTCTACAATATAATAAGGATTCATTCCCTAAAAAATAAGATATATCTCCGAGTTCTGCAGTGACGAGTCTCAGGGGCTCTTCAGTCTGGATGATTGCAATCTCATTAGTGAACATGCTTTAAGTGGCTATACACTAAAATATGCAGGCTGACCCCCTGTCTGTCGATGATAAACCCTTTTGCTGGGTCATTTACCATCAGTATGTGTTTAGGTGAGCAGACTCATCCTTTGTCTCATTACTTGTATGAAGAAGTTTAGTACCTTCCTTGATGCCCAGACACTAAACACTTTTTATCTCACTCCAGAGTTAAGTAGATCAAAGCAGCAGATTCCTCACAGCAGGCCTCCCTCACATCTAGCAAACATGACAGGTATGCAGAATGAAGAACTAAACCCCCTTAAAATCTATGAAATGACAAGATAAGGGGGAAATTAGACTAAAGTAAGCCAAGCTAGGAATCTTTTATCCATAGACGGAATGATTGCCCCAGGTGGAGGCCAGGTTGCCAACCTGAATTTTTTTCTTCTGGACAACTTATCCAAAGATCACGGACAGCCAATATGTTTTTTATGGACGCGATGCAATACCCTAATAAGTCAAATGCTGATATCATCTCATTATCAGCATTTAGTGTGAACTGCAAAATGACCACGATTACAGTTCTAATAACCCGTTCAAGTACCAGGGGGGCACCAACAAGCCTCTCTGCCTTTACCAGCGTCACCAAATGAATTTTGAAGGTGCAGTGCTAAATAAGCTGATTGTTCTTATTACTCAATACCCAGTAGAGAACTGAACGCCTCATACGCAAACCATAAGCATGCAAACTACTCTGTGGACTTCTGATCGTCCACTGAACTTCCATAATTCCCAACATACAGCCCTGTGTAAAAGTTTTAGGCATGTGTGGAAGAAATGCTGCAAAGTAAGAATGCTTTCAAACATAGAAAGTGCCTGATTGACTCCATATAGATTCTGCAGGAGGAAAGCAACTCCCAACATCCAGTCAATGTCATTAAGAACTATCTCCAGCGTTGGGAAGA
Organism: Eleutherodactylus coqui; assembly: GCF_035609145.1. Lineage (NCBI taxonomy): Eukaryota > Metazoa > Chordata > Amphibia > Anura > Eleutherodactylidae > Eleutherodactylus > Eleutherodactylus coqui. Next base: position 107,918,752 of record NC_089848.1, read on the forward strand.
ACAAGGAGTCCTGGGAGTGATGATATGGCCCCACAGAGCCCTGATCTCACATCATCCAGTCTGGAATTACATGAAGAGACAGAAGGATTTGAGCGAGCCGACATCCAGACAATATCTGTGCTTAGTTCTCCAAGATGTCTGGAACAACCTCCCTGCTGAGTTCCTTCAAAAACTGTGTGCAAGTGTGCCTTGAAGAACTGAGGCTGAAGGTAAAGCTCGCTCACATCAAATACTAATGGGATTTCCATTTCGCTTTTGTTCGGTCACTTTGCATTCTGTTGCAATTGACAAAACAAACTATTAACACTTCTGTTTTTGAAAATATTCTTTACTCTGCAACATTTATTTCCACACCTGCCTAAAATGCTTGGAAATGGAAAGACATCTTTCAAGGCTGGAAACAATGTCAGCTCTGCAGCCTATGCACATCCTTGGTGTTTATTAGAAGTTTACCCCCTGCTTGCGCCTCCTCAGACAGAGAACACTTTGCTTAACAAACACTGTAATGAAACTCATATTTCTCACTTTAATTCTTGACAAGCTGCATCCACAATGGTGGGAGCTCGATGCATTTTTCATGTGCATATTCTTTCATTTCCAATTGACCTGGTTTTCCTGTAATAAAAATCTGTACATTTAGAAATTCATGCTGAGAGCCAGAGATGCTATTTCCCTTCCACGGGGAATCTATTAAGGAATAGGATAAAGAAGGGGAAAGGAGCACTGGCCACATCATTAATGAGACAAGCCATGTGTACGGTCTTAGCGGCTCATTGGTGCTGTTTACCTCCATGCATCTGGATGGTTGTGCTATAAATTGCGCTAAAGCAAAAGCTGACAAATCCCTGATGTTCAGTTCTGGAGAGGCAGAAAACCATCCATGCACAACACAGCTGCACAGACAGCCATAGACTGAAAGATCTGTCCTACGATACAGTCAGTGTAATTACTCCACCTATTTATTTCCTCTTGCTTATATAGCGCCAACATATTCTGCCGCACTGTACCCAATTTATTAGGATTTCATAGGAAGCCAATGAACCTATTTGTAGGGTTTGGGAAGACTCTGAATGCAGACATCAGTTACAACCACTTGAGGAATACAGTACTGTGCAGAAGGTGCAGACTGAGATACATCTGCTGAGAAGAGGCTCATACTGACTGTGGAGAGGACTCTGGAAGTGATATGGTCTCATTAAAGCCTCCTCCTTACCCTAAAAACAGTATGGCAGAGGGATCTGGCATCTGCTACTGACAAGTGACATAAAGCAGTCTTGTTCCCAGTCACTTGACTGAGTCACTTCAGTCAACATTAACACAAGATTCTGTACCATCAATGATCCTTAATCTGTGACTTCTGTAAAAGTGACCCAGTAATAAGATAATGGGGTTTGTATCTGGCTTTGCTCCATTTCACCAGTACAGGACATTAATAGCTGGAGCTGGTAAATGGCCTTTGACCATTAGGCCTAAATACACATAATAAATAGCTTTTACAGACTGTGGTATCTGGATCCAGGGAGCTTCATCCTAGAGGTCTGTTACTTTACATGGTGGGTTAATGGCATGACTGACTCCACTAAGGTCATTAAACAGTCCCTAACTGCTCCGCTAGATAATAGTGTCTGCAAGTAATACGGTTTAGCAAAGTGCTGTTCTGTATCAGCTATTTCCTGGCAAGAATGTGCCTAGTCCATTATTCTCAATTTATTAAATCGCTCCTTATCCATCATGATACCAATAAGGCAAAATCAGGAATAACCATGGAGAAACACTGGCAAACGCAGTGCCTAATGATGAGAAACTTACTAGCATTAGTAGTCACCATTTATACTGACACAATGTAACATTTGCCATGTCTAGCAGCTGTCATAGGCAATATACATTCAGTATTTGGAGACTTTGTATATTCATAATGTATTGAAAAAAGCTCAATTCTAAACAAACAATGAACTTTTGTGTACAATGTAACTCATCTAAGACTTCTGTTACACAAATATCAATCATACCACAATATACACAAGTGTAGTGCAGGAGATAATGAAGAAACGTCATCTATATATCCAAAACATACAGAATAGACATTTTAGACATCTATGTATCTGAAGCAAATATTTTGGAGTACATCAAGCACAAGGAACAAATAAACATGTTAAAGGCAATTCCCAACTTTTCCAGGTCAGTCTGAACTTCCAGGTTGAGTAGCTTATTCAGCCTACTATAAAGAGCAGCATGATAACAGGGTACTAGTGATAGATGAGCCTGGAGAGCTCCATTGAGAACAGATTGAATGGATGGGAACATCTGGAAGACTCACCTTCCTTAGTAGCACTGGTTAAATGGATGAGCATCACCCAGCAGCAGAAGAAGAGCAGCCGGTTATGCATCCTCTGGCTGGATTAGTAACAGCACGAGTGATAACAATCTCCTTGGAAATTCTATATTCCTCAGTCCAATTCCAGGAAAACACAAATAGGTCCTAAAAGAGCAGGGACTATTGTGCCTCAGTGTCCTGTATCCTGTCATTCACTTCAGGGTTTCCTCCATCACTTCCACACTTGGTGATGTCTTCTGTCTTGTGTTACCATCTCCAAACAGCAAGAAAAGGAAAAAAAAATACAAGCTCCTCCTTAAGCCACTTTGGGAACTGATAAGGAAACCAAACGACTCCTTGTTTTCCTGGAGAAATAAGGAAGGAAGGACAAAAATATGATTAATGAGCAGCTGTACAGCAAAGCGCACAGAGCCACCAAAGCTCACAAGAGCAGCCAAGCTAATGACTTGTCTCCTTTACATGTCTATCCCTGGGAGCTCTTTCAGGCAGTGTGTGCAAGCAGCATCTGGGCAAGCTCCAGTCTCAGGTCCCTTTGTTATATAGAGGGTCTTACTGGGCTGGGACTGGCAGCTGAGCCAACATCAAGGCATACATACAGTGCCAAAGAGACTCTACTCTGAGTCCCCCCAACCAAAACACCCAAATGTAATGGAGTTTTAACCTGAGATGAATTATATGGTTGACTTTCTATTGTCATACCCAAAACCTAGAGAAAATATCCATAACCCACCATGTAAAATATTGGTCCCACTCCCTATGAATGTTCCATAGAACAGGTAGCAGGGACTGTACTCCAGGCATTACATGCACCTTCCCTCCCTACTGCTGAAAACCAACAGCCATTCTGTATCTCTAAGGATCACTGACCACAGCTTGTAGAAGGACTCCGAAATAAGGGAGCTAATCCACCCAAGCCTGAACTTCAACTGCTTAGAGAAACCCCAGAGGTCTGCAGCACATTATTGAGAGCAGCCCCTGTGCCAGGTAAACCCAAGTGAAACTGACAAGGCATGACCTGCCCATCTGCATCAGGTAACAAGCTCTGTAATTAAAGGCAGCTTCCCTGCTCTCAGTGCATTTCTTCATTTTACAAACCACTGCCTCTTCTAACCCCAAGGTGTACCTCCTGCAAGTGCAAAGAGCCGACATTAAATATAATGAGAAGATAGACAGGAGGAGAGACTGGTGCTGCTGCTGACCGTTGGCACATCTGGAGCTCCTGGTCCATGCCACTGCTTGCTAAACCCTGCCACTTACAGTACAGAGAGCCCAGATCTACCAGCAAGATGGTACATCCTCCACACTAAGATAAGGAAGCTGCCGAGTGCTGACAATCAGAGACCCCAGCAGATGAGAAGTGCGAAGTTTGGGCACAATCCCTACCCTTTACACATGGCAAGGGTATGCCATAAATTGCTGCCCAAGTAAATGTCGCTCTGGTTCATGCATTCTGCACGTAAGCTGGGTATTCTGGAGGCAAGGATGGAGTGTGAATAGCAAACTGCCATGCATAGATTGTAATACACGAATATCGACATAAATGCAGTTTACCTTCAGCTGATGTCCCCCTTATGGTGAAGATGCCATGGCAGGGTGATGGGTGGTAAAGGCAGAGAATATAAGGGTGAGGGTCCTTGAGGTATATAGCTGCTCGCTGTGTGTTTGTGGCACTTGTACATGCAGGTCCTTGGAAGGATTTGTAAGATCACAGTTTGTCAGCACAGAAGGGATGGGAGGAACATGAGCAGAGAGAGGAAAGAGACAGCTGAGAGACTCACAGTCAGAGCCTCTCTGAAGAACAAGTCGGAGCTATCAGCTAGGAGGGTGAGGAGTACAACCCAGCGAGCGAGGAGGAGGAGGAGGAGGAAGATCACTGGGGAGGGGAGAAGGACTTGCTTTTATGATGACTGTGCAGATCAGTCACTTCTTCACAGCTCTTTCAGGGTTTGTAGGTAGAGGCTGCTTACTCAGTAACCCATGTAGAGGAGGTGAGGGCTGCAGACAGGTCCTACTCAGGTTGTCGCCCTCACCTCTGATTGGCATCTATGCCCTCTGGAAACGAAAGAGTTAAAGGGACATTTTAATGAGAATTCCACTACAAGGATCTGCCTTCACTCTTGATGGCATTGTGAGATTTTAACACTATACATTCCAGGGAGCACAAGGAACAGTGACTGGCATGTCACCTCCTGGGGGGTGAGCTGTTTACTCTGCACACTAGTAGCCAACAAAAGGAGTCTGCACCCCCGGGGTCTACAGAGAAGGAAGATTTTGCATCCCGGGGGTCTGGACATAAGGAAGAGTCTGGATCCAGAGGGGATGAGGAGAAGGAAGAGTCTGCACCTCGAGGGTCTGGAAAGAAGCAAGAATGTGCAGCCCGGGGGTCTAGCGAAAAGGAAGAGTCTGCATCCAGAGGGTCTGGGGAGAAGAAAGATTCTGCACCCCGGAGGTTTGGGGAGAGGGAAGAGTCTGCACCCCGGAGGTTTGGGGAGAGGGAAGAGTCTGCACCCCGGAGGTTTGGGGAGAGGGAAGAGTCTGTACCCCGGGTCTGGAGAGAAGGAAGATTTTGCACCCCGGAGGTTTGGGGAGAGGCAAGACTCTGCACCTCGGGGGTCTGGGAAAAGGGAGAGTCTACACCTCGGGGGTCTGGGAAGAAAAAGGGTCTGCACCTCGGGGGTCTGGGGACAGAGCAGCAGGATGCAGCACTCACAGCACTGCAAAGTGACAGATTGCTTTTGCAATTGAACATAGGACTGCTCAGGGACAGGAATGATTCGCTCACCGACCGACAGGGGGCAGACTTGTGCTCTGAATGAAGACGATTTATCTCATCCCCCATAACTGGAAATTTAGGAAAAGTGACTCCTGTGTGTAATTGGAAGCATTTATCTGCATACATGGCAGTAAATAGTGGAACAATCTGCAGGACCTCAGTAATAGCTGCAGGTTGATGATTGCCATTTTTGGGATGTAACTGCACCCTTCTAATCTCCAGTATAAAGATAACATATAGAAGGTGTATGTGGCTGATGACAACCCCCCTATAGGAAACCCTTCTTCATGCAGCATCATGTATGCGCTGCGGAGTACAGTGACCATATATTATTATATTAGTGCTTTATTATTATGTTTTTATTACACATTGATACAACTAGACTTTTTTTTCAATAGACATTCCCCCAGTCCCCGCGATGACTGCGCTGCGCATCGATACATTCTTCTTTTTCATCATTTTAGCTTATTATTAGACATTATTATTAAAGTAGCAGAAACTTTTAATCGCTTTTAAGCAGCTGGTGGTTTTATGACCCTCCTTTTTTCTTCCTGCGCCGCAAAATGATTTTTGCTGTTTTTTCATAACATATAGGGCAAGTTTTCCGAAGCCCTATATGTTATGAAAAACATATAGCGCTTCGGAAAATTCTATGAATTTTCATAGAATTTTTCCCATTCTTTTAATTAGGGATAATGAGTGCAGAAAGTAAAACATTTTTTGTTTAATTTATAGTTTTTTAAAAAAAATTAAAAAAAATTATTACATTTAAGCGAAAATGAAGTACAGGAAAAGGTTCGGCATTTTGTTTTGGACGCTTTGATCTATACTTTGTATAGGTGACTGCTGGTCGTATATACGTGACGACGGTTCAGGTCGGCGGTGGGTCATTTTCTTTTTTTGTGTATATATTTTTATTTGATTCTGTAATTTTTTAAACTTATTGTTGTAACTTTTTTTTTTTACATCTACATCCTCTCCATCAGACCTCTGGGAATTAGTCATAATGACATTTTTTCTTATTTTGCGGTTCCCAGCATCCACAGTCGTCCCAGTTACAGGGGAAAACATCCCCCTATAGCCATAGTAGTCACCATGAGAGCTGGGCTGGGGTCTGCAAAAAGCCTGCAGCTCTGACATGCCGGGGGCGGCCAGCGATCACGTGATCACAAATTCCCAGCAGAAAACAGCAATTGGATGAGTTGAAGTTTCAATGGTGCCATTTAATGTATTGGAAAACTTTTAAAAACTTCTAAGCGTTGTGAAATAGAAAACAAATTGCACCATTTTTGAGGGGTTTGCTTATACAGCGTATGACCCCGATAAAACAGATCCTGGAAGGCCATTTTAGTTTAAAAAGGAAGGGGTGTGTTGGACATCTTACAACCAAGAGCACTCAATGAAATTTTGTTCATGATATGGTGAAATATTGCCTTTGCCTGCTGGTTGCTATGGGAGCCTTCGGCCTTCTAAAGGCTCGCAGCGCTGCCATGGCTGACTGCCTATCAGGAGATGCCTGTGATGTCATATGATAGAATGCCTGTCAGATCGTGGTATAATGTAATACTATGGTATTGCATTATACTGCAGGAGCGATCAAATGATCACACGTTCTTGTCCCCTATGGGGACTAAAAAAAAAAAAATTGGAAAAATGAGTAAAAAAACTTTTATTAATTATTAGAAAAAAAATAAAATAAAGTAAAAAGAAATAACTTTCCCATTTTTATAATAAAACAATTAAAGAAACCTATTTGGTATTGCTGCATTTGTAAAAGGTCTATCAAAGTAACGCATTACTTGTTCCGCACAGTGAACGTCATCAGAAAAAAATACATAACGCCAGAATTGAGCTTTTTTTTTGGTCACCCCCATTTCCATGAATATTTTTTATAAACAGCTAAAGTCACATGAACTACAATACAAGACAAGTCACATGGTACCACTAGAAACTACAGGACATTCCGCAAAAAAACAAACCCTCACACAGGTATGTCGACGGAAGAATAAAAAAGTTATGGCGGCAGAAAATAATTTTATTTTTTTCCGAACATATTCTGTTTTTTAAAAGTAGTAAAGCAAAAAAAAAAAACACCATAAATTTGGTGTCGAAGTAATCGTACCGACAGGCAGAATAACGTTAGTGTGTCATTTTAGCTGCAGTGCCTATACTGTAAAAACAAGACCCCCTCAAAAGATGGAGGAATTGCCTTTTTTTTCATTGCACTCCACTTAGAAATGCCAAAGTTTTTCAGTCCATTATACGAGACATTACAAAGTATCACTGAAAAACACAACTCTTCCCACAAAAACACAAGAAGCCCCCCGACAGCGGCAGATATGGAGAAATGAAACAGTTAGGATTTTTTGAAAGTGGGAGGGAAAATGATAATGAAAAAGAAAAAAAAAGGCAATCTTTAAGGGGTTAAACGCAGTCAATCAGTGCGGACATTTGTCTTCGTTTCGCTCAGCATACCTTTCTATGGTTTTTTTTGTGGTATTAAAAAATATAGTCTAATA